>NC_055973.1:9703707-9706207 GCF_018492685.1 Alosa sapidissima | reverse complement strand
GAAGGCCAACCTCAATGACAAGGGAAAGGGAAGAGAAAGAAAATGGCTGACATCAATTTGCCATGGAAAAATACTTTGAGGTCATTCACTTGGTTGCCTGGATAATTACTAAGCATATAAGAAAATGTGAGTGAGAGAAAAGAAAATATTTGTCATTACATGGGGGTGAACTAGAAAATATCCCCTGAGAGATACAGTATATGTTATAATTTGACAAACAGTACATTTGTTTTATTGCATAGTTTGTTTGTTTGCTAGATGTGTCCTCAAAATCATGATTGGACCCACCTGTCCCAGGCATCCGAACGACCCATACACATACAGGCACATTACATACACACATACATACATACATACATACATACATACATACATACATACACACTACTAGAACTGAACTAGAGCAGCGAGTGTTAGTTGAGGTTAAGGAATACGCCATCTTTAAAAAGGCTTCTGAGGAGAGGGTGAGAGAAGTGTATGTGACAAGTGTGCCGTAATGCCGAGGTCTTCAACCCCTATCACACACCCCTCAGGGGGGAAATGCGACACGTGTATGTGGGTGTCTGGAGCGGCAGTGTGTGTGTGTGTGTGTGTGTGTGTGTGTGTGTGTGTGTGTGTGTGTGTGTGTGTGTCTGTGCGTATGTGTTTATATGAGGGGGGTTGAGGATTTCTAGATGTGCATTCCGCCGGATGTCATATCATTATCCGTTTACCGACCTATTTATACCTCAGTATCCAGTGCTGCCTACAGAGACGGAGAGGGGAGGAGAGGAGGGGAGAAGATGGGAGGAGAGGAGAGGGAAGGAGAGGAGAGGAGGGGAGAAGATGGGAGGAGAGGAGAATATGGGGGGAGAGGAGAGGGGAGGAGAGGAGAGGGGAGGAGAGGAAAAGATGGGAGGAGAGGAGAGGAGAAGAGAGGAGGGCACATGCGCTCAGAACGCGCCAGAGGCAATGCTGCAGTCTGCTGAGCGCTGCCTTATTAATGGCAGTGGCTGAGATCACAGACAGACCTGCTCTCCATGGGCCTTCTGGTGTGTGTGTGTGTGTGTGTGTGTGTGTGTGTGTGTGTGTGTGTGTGTGTGTGTGTGTGTGTGTATTAGTGTGTGTGTGTGTGTGTGTGGGTGGGTGTTAGTGTGTGTGTGTGTGTGTGTGTGTGTGTTAGTGTGTGTGTGTGTGTGTGTGTGTGTGTGTGTGTGGGTGGGCAGGCAGCAGAGCTCTGGCAAAACACTTACCTGTCATGTACAGTGTGCTTTTTTTCCCTTATTTATTTTTCTTTGGCACTGACATTGCACCTTCATACATTTGGGATCTTAAAGCCATGAAGGTGTTTACCTGTCACTGGAAGTCTTTTCTTATCCTTGGAGCCATGGGCTGTGTAAGGACCCATTTTTCTGCCGTTTCTTCTTGTCAACAGCTCTCGACCATCTTTTTTTTGACCTGTTTTCAGCCCAATGGTATTGTCTGTTGGCTTGGCAACACTTGGTCCTCCTTTCGGTCCAACTTACTTCCATGTGTGTGTGTGTGTGTGTGTGTGTGTGTGGGAGTGTGTGTGTGGGGGGTGGGGGGGGGGGGTTGGTGGTGGTGGTGGTGGTAGTGATCTCAGTGTGATGACAGGACCAGGGTCAAGCCGTCTGTTGGAGCGTGGCGTGCGCTGAGGTGTTTAATTTTCTACCAGCAGTTCGCCGGCGCTTTCTGCTGAACAGGAGCGCCACTAATGGCTGGACAGATGGCCATGAATATGCAACGCTAGCCTCCTCAGTTTGAATGTGACTGCTACTCTCGGGAAACAAGAGATGACGACAAGAAAAGGGCAGCTTTTGTCTTATTCGTCTCCTCATGACGTCCGTCGTCAGAGCTGAGAGAGAGAGAGAGAGAGAGAGAGAGAGAGAGAGAGAGAGAGAGAGAGAGAGAGAGAGAGAGAGAGAGAGAGAGAGAAAACAGGAAGTGATGGGGAAGGAGTTGTTTTGCCTCATTTGAGTAAAGGTGTTTAGGATAGCTCCAATTAAGATTGGTCAGATTGATTTTGGGGTAGTCTCATCCCTTAAGGCAGCTGCCATGGTCAGCTCAACTTTTGAGTCAGGTGGCTGAACTTCAGCGAAGGATGAAATGATCTTAGCTCTGGGGAAGGCTGTCTGATTTGTTTTGATCCGAAGGTTGTCTGTCTGTTATCTTTTTTATCTCCTACAATGTCTTTTGACTAGCTTACACAGCCTTGTGTCCCTGGCTGATTTGTTTGAGGAGTGTTTTTGAAATACTTTTTCAAGTTTCTGTAAACTCAAAGTGTTACATTCATCATAAATGAATGGAAACGTTTGGGTGACTAGAACATGGTATATGGCCTCGATGAGTGTTGAGGGTTTGCTCTGTTGTTCAATGCATGTTAACCCAATAAAAGGCTCTTGGAAAATTGTACAAAACCTCTTCAATTTAAAAGCCTTTTGGTTATGGCATAAATCAACCTTGCGTTTTTTTCTTTTCACCTTGTAGCTAGCTGCCTCAA
>NC_055973.1:9686207-9693707 GCF_018492685.1 Alosa sapidissima | reverse complement strand
TGATATTACCCAGAAGCCTTGGCTGGGCCACCTGTTCTGTGCGGAGAGAGCCTGCAGAAGAAAGGCAGAGCTGCATAAAAGGACTCAAACAAGAGCTTTGATTACACCTCTTTTTGTGCCATGTCAAGGACCACGGGGTCTTTGTGAGAGAAATAATGCTCTTCTTGAATCTCCCTTCACTGTTGTGACTTACTTTCTTGTTCCTTCTCTCTTTCTCTGTCTCTCTCACCCACTCTCTTTCTTCCTCTCTGCCTCTCTCTGTAGTGTTTTCTCTCTCTTTCTCAGCATATCTCCTCTCCTTCTCCCGCATCTCTCAAATTTCTTCCCCATTCACTCCCTCTCTCTCCTCTCTCTCCCCTCCCTCTCTCTCTCTCTCTCTCTCTCTCTCTCTCTCTCTCCAAAGAAAAGGCAACTAGGCCAGTGGCTGCCGGCGCTCTGTCCCCTGGGGCAGCCCCTCAGCCCCTCTTAGTTATCTGTGGCGGCCTTATAGCCGCACGGCCGACTCAGCCGAGCCTGACCCATCAGGCTGCCCAGGTTAGCCATGTGGAGAATGGGGAGTGATGGAGCATGGCAGCAACAAGCGGTTAGCACCCCCCCAACCACACACACACACACACACACACACACACACACACACACACACACACACACACACACACACACACACACACATGGCTATCGCTCCCTCCGAAGACAGATCAGGGGAGAGACTGGACAGGACTGGTAGCATATGTCAGTCTCACCACAAGCACCAAGGTGTTCAGTGTTCAGTGGATGATGATATGTGATGTGTGGGGAAAGGGTGCGTGGAAGGGAGAAGCATTCTGTTCTGTTGGCCAGATCAGTTGTCCAGATGAGTTTTAATCCTGGTCCTAATCCTGAGTTTGTGTGTGTGTGTGTGTGTGCGTGTGTGTGGGTGTGGGTGTGTGTGTGCGTGCGCGTCTGCGTGTGTGTCTGCGTGGGCGTGTGTGTGTGTGTGTGTGTTTGTTGCTTTCTCATACACAGATTATGTGGTGCTGGATGATCCGCTTATGGGCTGCGTTTAAATACAGCTAATCAGAGTCCAGGCCTCCGACACAGGAGCAGCAGCACTCACAATGAGCTCTGAACTTCTCTGTTTACTTGCTTTATGTTTGGGAACTTATTGTTGTCTTATTATACTCCGAGAACAGAAAGTGGTAGTTTGATGTTAATAGTCTTTTGTTCTCAGTTGTGTGTTACATTGTTGTCACAAATAACCACACAATAGCACATCATCCTTGTTAAGTTATTACATACATATTACAAATATTTAATAAAGAAAGTGTTTTCTCTCTAATGACATTTCATTTTATAATGTCCGTGTATCAGGTGCATGGTTGCTTAAAAGTGCATGGTACAATCGAGTGGGGCATGAAACCCATCTGGTTCTCACAGCGATGGCCTAGTTCCTGGTTCCCTAACTGGCTCACAGTAAGGGCCATTAATGAATAGGGGAACTCTATCCGTGGAAGTCTGGCCTCTGGAGGGTGGATGACGGGGCTGTTTTGAGAAAGAAAATGCTGTGGCAGAAGGAGCCACTGTGTGCTAGCAGGTCTTGAATGTCAGGCTTAGCACATGAGGAGATGCCATTAGCTGCCATGTCATAATTAAGACGGCTCATTGATCACCAACACCTCATTTGAGTGTCGTAGAACGATAGAGAGTGTGTGTGTGTGTGTGTGTGTGTGTGTTTAAGAGAGAGAGAGAGAGAGTGTGTGTGCGTGTGCGTGTGCGTGTGCATGTGTGTGTGTGTAGATGCATAAGAGAGAGAGAGTGTGTATGTGTGAGTGTGTGTTTGTGTGTTGTGTGTGTGTGTGTGTGTGTGTGTGTGTGCATGCCCACATGTGTGTATGTGTGAGTTATGCATGCATATGTGTGAATGGCAGCTGGTACCCACAGTCATTTCCTCTCTCCTCTGATTCCATTTTTATTGTTGACTGATAGGATTTAGATGGGGAGCTGCAGGGGGGAGTTTGGTTGGTGGTGTGGGTGGGGTACACGCTGGTGCAGCCTCACTCCCACATGGTAATGTTGCATACGCCACGCAGTGAGGGTTCCATCCCCACCTGGTAATGTTGTATACGCCATGCAATAGGGATGTAACGGTATGTAACCTCACGGTTATAGTGACCAAAATTATCACGGTATTCGGTATTATCACGCTATTTTTACAAGTGTGTTCAATATGTTCAGAAAGCACTGATAGGCCTACATAAGCTGAAATAGTTTCAAAAAGTGTCCCATTCACTTTTTCCTTGGTCATGTTTAATTGACTATGTGCTTATAGCTTAACTTACCCTACCATGACTTGAAGTTTGCTATTTCTGTTATTTGGATCCAATGAGTGAGACCAAAGTAAGTGTTCGAAATAAAACTTTAGGCTACTGTATTCTCCCGATAACGTGAGTGGAATGGATTTAATGTGGGCGCAAACATAAAAAGACGCAGAGTGGCTACATAATACAGTGCACTTTTTGCGGTGAAAATGTTACGCCTTTTAAAATCAGGTGGAGCCTAATCCGAGTCGCAGTTAAAACCATCAGTTACACAACAGAATCAGTAGGGTACCAGTTTTGTTTCATTGCACCAGGCCTACTGTCAAAAGCAGGCTCGGATGAAGCTGGGAAGGATTAAACACATGGTTTCCTCACCGCGGTAATCAACCGTGATAATTATGATATTTAAAAAGGAAACGGTAATTGTTATCGTCAACATTTTTATTGCGGTTTACCATTATACCGGTAATCGTTACATCCCTACCACGCAATCACGTATCCATCCCCACCTGGTAATGTTGTATACGCCACACAGTGACGGATCTATCCCCACCTGGTAATGCTGTATACGCCACGCAATAGGGATGTAACGGTATGAAAATTTAACCTCACGGTTATAGTGACCAAAATTATCACGGTTTTCGGTAATCCCCACCTGGTAATGTTGTACGCCATGCAGTGACGGATCCATCCCTACATGCAGTTTGGCACAGCAGCCTCCCAGGCAGCTGCTGCTGCTGTTGCTGTGGCTCTCTACAAGTCTCAGGTGGATAAGCAGAGACGTCACCTCCAGTGGAGGATTTCTACATCTGCTCCTTTATTAGATAGGAGAATTTGGTGCCACTCGCCTTCAGCACTGACATGAATTAGTCCTGTTGCACTGAGACCGAAGAGATCCCATATCATTTTGTGAAGAGGGCTCATTTTGGCTGTGGTGGTGGTGTGTTGTGGTATTATTGTGGTATGGAGCAACCAAAATTGTCAACAGCTCCAGGGCACTAATGCCCTTGTGATATCATGTTTTACATCTGTGGGTTCAGCATGCAGTTAGTCATTGGCATAAATGCTACATTGGGATTGGGTTATGGCCTTGATTGTATTTAATCTTGCGTTGTCCTTTGTGCATTGTGGACGTTGTGTTTCAGAAAACACCCTGTGTCCCATGATATGCGCTTTCATTTCCATACACTTTCCCTCTCTCTCTTTCTCTATTTTTTTAAGCGTGTTTTTTTGTGTGGTGTTTTTGAATGTCATTATTGGCTGCAGGCTGATTGAAGGACTCTCATGAACCAGAATGAACTGGAGAGCAGTGCTGTGTAGTCAGCCATAAACACTGTGTGTGTGTGTGTGTGTGTGTGTGTGTGTGTGTGTGTGTGTGTGTGTGTGCCTGTGTAGTAAGTTGCTGATTTCTCACAAAGTAGTATTGTGTGTCATCTAGTTTGTTTGTGTATGCTATATTATCCAAATACAGTTTTTCTCGATCGTTTTGATACCTGTGTCAACTCTGAAATCACACTCTCAAAACAGTTAACACCTGTGTCTGAACAAAAGCACTCTGGACAAAATGACACATTTTGCTGGCAAAAGGCTGTTACTCTCTCAAAACACTTAAAACATGCAGCAAAAGCAAATCTTGCCTTCAAACACTACAACTTGTTGCCAATTAAAAAACACTCTTTAATCAATCATTACACACTGGACAACAAAATGCAAAATCTAGTTCTCAAAATGAGCATTTTTGCCATGTCTGTTCCATTACTTTCTCATTTTTCTGGTAGGCCTATCAGAAAAAAACTGTGAAAAGACCAAATGTACTGAATAAAAAAATAATTTATGAATTCCTCCCAAGATGTAACTGCCATTGACATGTAAGACATACAGTAAATACCTAGCAAGATACAGTACATTTCATTGAACTACAACTTGTCATTTTTCATAGAATATACCTACAGTAAACACCTTTTGTACTGTTTTCTCCACCAAATAGGCAATATAGTACTTTGTCTAAATGTGCATTAGATCCATACTTGCAAATAGCAACACAGAACAGACATCTCTTATGTATAATGAATGATTGCTGATTGAAGAATTGGGCAAAGGAGTTTCACACAGGTGTTCCTTTTGTTTAGCATGGGAAAACCAATAGAGTTTGGGGCTTTTGAATGACACCTGTGTTAACTGTTTTGCAAAAGGGTGTGAGAAATGTGTGATCCCAATGAAAATGTGTTCGCACATTCGCAAGAGATGACTTCTGCTGTGCAAAGAAAGTAGTCATGAAGACCAAGTGGGTTCTAGTTTACTTAAGCAGGTAAAAGCAATCGAGAAAAACTGTAACAGGATTGTGGAAGACGTCACTGGTCTGAAAAGCTAACGGTTTCCCTCTGTCTCCTTTTCTCTCTCCACTGAACATCTGCCTGGAACGCTGTCTGACTGGGGCCTTTCTCCTGTCTCTCAAGGTAAGGCAGTAATAAACCTACACTCCTTTACTCCCCCATATTCCCTCTTTCTTTCACTCCTCTCTCTCTCTCTCCTTTCACTCCTCTCCTCTGCTCACTCCATCATGGTGATGAGTGTCCTGGCCGGGGCCCTGTGAGTAAGTGTGTGGTTTTCCGCATGGCTGCGTCCGCGTGGGGGTATGGACTGTTTGGGGTTTGTTGTCTGATCACAATGCCAATTAAAGCGGCCCCGGGGACCGCGAGGGGCCCTTCTGCCTCGCTGCGTCTGTGCCTCGTCACCATATGGGCTCCAGAATGGAGACACACACATGTAAGCACACACACACACACACACACACACACACACACACACACACACACACACACACACGCGCGCAACAATGGTCCATGTGACTGTGCCAACAAGGCCTGGGATGAACTGGTGTCCTTAGAAAAGTCCAGGAGAGTGGGCACTCAGGAGAGGTCAAAAAGCAAAGACAAAACAAATTTGACAGAAAGACAAAGGGATAGAGTAGGTGTGAGAAAAGGGCAGCCAGGAGAGAGAGAGAGAGAGAGAGAGAAAGAGAGAATGATGATAAAATGATAAACACACAAAAGTCTTTCTCTAGTGGCTCCATGGTACATCTTGGCAGAGTGTACCGCAAAGTGAAATAGATTTAAGGTCAGCTGCTCTGAAGCAACTCTTGAAAAGGTCACATCTTTACTTCTCTACCGAGAGGTGGATAAGCTAGTCACGGAGTGTGTGTATGTGTGAGTGTGTGTGTGTTTGTGTGAGGGAGAGAACTCCCTGGCAGATCACACACTTCACCCCCCCCCCCCCCCCACCCCCACCCCAACCCATCCCTTTCAGACCACCAATCTCCCCCATCCTCGGAGATGGCAACAATTTCTTGCATTCTCGCCAGCACATAATCTCTCGGAAGCTTTCCGGAAGTCTCCATTCAAGGCTGTGTCATCTGGCCTTCTTAGTGCTGTCTAGTGCACAAGGAAGCAGTCTGGTTTTACTGTCTTTTCCCTGGGCCCTATCTAATCTCACTGTTTACTTGTGTTCCTCTCTGTACGGGTGTGTGTCATCATTAATTATACACATTTTAGTCCCCCCCCTCTCAACACACACACACAACACACACACACACACACACACACACACACACACACAAACACACACACACACACACACATACATAATGGATTCATGTTATGGTCCGTTCTGGGACGGCTGAGGACGAGAGAACACGTTCCATCACATTCTTGCCGGGCCTGTGCGCTTATCAAAGCGCGGCAACATGTAATCATTGCTCTCGCACAGAGAACCTCCTGCTTGATCTTTGGTGCAGAAGGATCTGTTAAATATAACATGCGCTGCTTGGCCCTGCCGGGGATTGCCTTCCACTTAAATCATTCGGAGTGCACCAGAGGTGGCCAGTGCATGTGCTAATGCGGGCTTTTAAGTTTGCCGTGCAATGATAATTGTGTAGGGTTTACCATATTAATTCTGCTATGTGATCGGAGATATTTTAGGTTAACTATAAAAAGTGTTAGAGTGTCCGTGTGTGTCCATGTGTGTGTGTGTGTGTGTGTGTGTGTTTGCATGTATGTGTGTGTGTGTGTGTGTGAGAGAGAGAGAGAGAGAGAGAGCCTAATTTGTGAATTTTGGCATCTGTGCAGGCTTCTGTGCCAGCAGTCATTCCAAACAGCAGATGGTTAAAGGTCAGGACCTTTTTATAAACCCCAGGAGGAAGTTTTTTTGTAGCCTGAAGTACTGTGCACTGTATGTGTGTGTGTGTGTGTGTGTGTGTGTGTGTGTGTGTGTGTGTGTCTGTGAGTGTGAGTGTGAGTGTGAGCGTATGTGTGTGCGTGCAAGTACAGTATGTGTGTGTCTTTGCTGTGAGAGTGAGGAGAAATAGTGTCAGTTGTTCTTATGCGAGCCATAGAGTCCTGTAATCCTGCACTATCCTCCGTGTCCTCTCTCACCAACTCCCCAAAGTACAGTAAACTCCCCCTGGTTGGCACGGGCAACGCCAGATGTCAACAGCAGCTGAGCGTTTTCGTTAGCGTCTGGAGGAGCGCAGAGAGAGTCGCCCCTGGCACTTCCCTGCTCTCGTCTCTCTCCCCAGCCCTCCTCCCGCACCACCCCGCCGTATAATCTCATTGGGGAGCAGATCCATCTATCATCTTGGGCAGCCAACCGGCGTCGCTCCCTCACCACAGGTGGGCGGGTTGATTGGCTGTCAGGGCTGGCTCCTGTGGGGGAAGCTAGATCACTGGGCCGTGAAGGCTCTCTGATTGGTCGAGAGAAGACAAGAGGGATGCAGTGGGAGTGTGTGCGTATGGAAGTCATCACTCAGAGATAACTAGGTAGGGTGTAGGACCCACTTGTGTCTGTCCTGAGATGTCTGAGTGTTTCTGTATTACTCCTGCAGTCATATCCTCAGATGGTATGCTGCCAGATACAGATGAGAGTGTGAATGTGTGTGGAGCGTCTAAAGTGTGTGTAAATGTGTGTGTGTGTGTGTGTGTGTGTGTGTGTGTGTGTGTGTGTGTGTGTGTGTGTGTGTGTGTGTGTGTGTGTGTGTGTGTGTGTGTGTGTGTAGTTTTCCATTCAGCCATGACTTGATGAGAATGAGAACTGTGAGAACAGTCAGACGAGAACTGTGTGTTAGCAAGTGTGAGCAAGGATGGTGTGTATGTACATTTGTGTGTATGGCGAGGTGTCAAGACAACTGTGTGCTTTGTGAAGAAGCAGG
>NC_055973.1:9678707-9681207 GCF_018492685.1 Alosa sapidissima | reverse complement strand
AAATGTCATTGCAGACACACACACACACACACACACACACACACACACACACACACACACACACACACACACACACACACACACACACCCAAACACACACACAGAAAATGTCTCTGCTGTTTCAGCCTCAGTGGAGCAGACTCGAGGGGTGTGTGTGTGTGTGTGAGTGTGTGTGTGTGTGTGTGTGTGTGTGTGTGTGTGTCTGTGTCTGTGTCTGTGTCTGTGTCTGTGAGTGTGAGTGTGAGTGTGTGTGTGTGTGTGTGTGTGTGTCTGTGTGTGTGCGTGACACAGAGTGAACAGTGTTCATTTGCCTTGGAGCTAAACGCCAGCCTGTGTTGTCTCTCGTCTCTTCCCACCTTCTTTATTTAAGCTATTGATTTAGCCGAGTGCGGCGCGCTCTGATTGCTGTGGGGGACACCGCTGTAAGTTCCTTTATCCGCTAAGACAGGCACCGGGAGTTCACGCGGAGTCCCTGACATTGGGCCCCGACTCCGGAGAGTGTTCTCGCATGAGCGAGATGGCTGTTCACACTCAGGCCGGGGTGTGAGAAAGCCTTCAGGGGTGGCAGTGGTCGGCTCTTATTTGTGTATCTATTAGGGCTTTCAGATATAACCTCCGGAGTATATGCGGAGGTTTGTCAAACGGAGGTCCTACCCTTCGGATGATTCAGATATGATGCTAACCTGCGGACCTTATACTGACCTTATACGGACCTATGTGTGAACGACATACACGCACATTACAGAATCTCCTTGGTGGTTGTCGTGTGAGGGGTGGGGGCTTGTAGAGTTCACGAGGCGAGATATGATGCAGAATATATGCGGCCGCTGTCACAGCTGCTGTTTGTTTACAAAGTGTATGCATTATGTAGGCTAAAGAAGAAAAATCTAATACTTGCAGGCTAATACTTGAAGTAGTCACGTAAGTGCGCACTTGAAATTGACCTACAGTGTGCTTCGAATAAACACATCTGTTTTCAAAGTTATGTAGCAGAATTACTTGGCTATGGAACCCCAAATCTTCGTTGGAGAGAGCATGCACAAACTTTATGGTACCAGCCAATTCAGTAGGCTAACTCAAGACTTCAAGGCCATCATATACAAAGCTTTTAAGCAACAAACAAAATACTATCATAACAGTGAAATGGTTTGTTTTTTCATGGTTTATTTTTCCAAAAGCATCCTCTCCCCATGTGTCTATTACATTTACGGAGCTTGGAACAAAGTTGGGTTTTCTTCGTTTTCATTTTCTCTAGGCATATTTATGCTCAACAAATATCAGCGAGCTCAGCAGTGAGGTCATGAGAAGGCTATCAATGAACAGAAAACCGAACGTGTTGGCTAACAATTTATTAAATACTCCTGTTATTGTTGTCAATGACGTCGCTGTAGGCTACTGCCTTTTCATCGCCTTCTGCTTATGATGATTCGGTCTTTTGAATTTGTTTGGCCTTGGGATGCAGTTGTAGGCTACTTGCCGTTCCCTTCATGTGTTCTATCACAATGCTGTCTGCCCTCATGGACAGTAGCTCCGTGATGTCTGCATCTTTCCAGGTCGGAGATTTTCTGGACAGCACTATGCCACTCCATCATAACACTGGCATTTAAGTCAGATTTAGATGAGGGAGTGAGGCCTTTTTCACTCGTTGGGACTAATTGGGATGTATGTGTGTGTGGGGGGGGGGGAGTGAGGGGAGCTGTGCAGCATGCTCCATTACACTGACTGAATTAAGGTACAGCTGATTGGTGCTCTGGAATGGACTCGACCCCACTGGGAGGAGATTTTAGTAGGTCCTGATGTCCCCCGCATGTCTGTCTGTCTTTCTGTCTGTCTTTCTGTCTGTCTTTTTGTCTGTCTTTCTGTCAGTCTGTCTGACTGTCTCTGTCCATATTATAGTGTAAATCTCCTCTCTCTTTTAAATACCCTCATAAGTAGGTATTAGGTCTTTGAAGAAACACTATTTCATGTCTGTTGCAGTGACCTGTGTCTTCGTACTGTTAAACTTACAGTAAAAGATTCTATAGACTCTCATGATTCGACCTCGAGCTAAAGATGACATTCATAGCAGATTAGGCACAGATCAGAATGACTGTTGACTATGGTTACATCCTGGCGTACAGCATACACATGTTTCAAGCTTTTCCTAGCATAATGCTAATGTACTAGCACTGGTAATGTCAAACATGACCCAGCACCCTTATCTCACTGTTCCCTAAGGGGCGTGACCGTCATTGGGGCTTGTGTATATGTCTTCTCTCCCCGAGAGGCCAGGGGATGTTAATTGGACAACAAGTAGTTTGTTGTCCAAACATGTCCTGTCTGAAATGGAAGGTCACTTTTGTGAAAGCGCTTGGCTAGTTCCTCTGCTGTGTGTGTTGGGAAACGACTGCAAATCTCTCTCTTCCTCCTCTCTCTTTTTCTCTGTCTCTCTCTTTCCTCTCTGTCTCTCTCATCCCTTGCTTCCCCACTCCTCCGCTCTGTGTTCTCTGTGTTATAAATC
>NC_055973.1:9671207-9673707 GCF_018492685.1 Alosa sapidissima | reverse complement strand
GGAGAGCGGTGCAGACCACAATACATATTCAGCCTGCTGTGTTTGTCATCAAGAGAGTCTGACAGGTTTCAGGCAGCGGCACATTTGAGGAAGTAGTCTGTGACAGTAATCAGTGCATGTGTGTCTCACACACATACACGCACACACATACTCACACTCAAACAAATTCACTTAAGAGCTACATATATTCATGTGCAGGCGGTGCGTCTGTGTGTTTGCGTGAGTGTGTGCATGAGTGTGTGTTTGTGTGTGTGTGTGTGTGTGCGGCGTGTGTGTGCGTTAGCGAGAGATCAGGAGAGAAAGCTGTCTTGTCACACTTCATCTATGACCGTGCCTCCTCATAATACTGAAACAGACACCCCGCAGTAGAACCAGGCTGTCGGACGCGAGCGCGATGGAGCCATTGATTGGCGCGGAGACAGAGACAGGCTACAAGTTGATGGGATTCACCAAAGGATCCCCGCGCTGCACTGTGGCATTTCTTTGGCCCGCCGCAGGCCTGACTGATGCCATTAGCGTCACAGCTGTGCCGCACGGTGCGGTGTCCCTGTGCATCCATCTCTGCTGGGCCCTTTATCCCGTGGGATTTATCAGTTATTCAGCCATCCAAGGACGAGCCGATGTCGCCTCTCCATCAGGTGCAGCTGGAATGAAGACAGACGGACAGCGGGCTTGGGGGTTCACTTACTCACTCACTTATTCACTCACTTACTCACTACACACACACACACACACACACACACACACACACACTCAGAACACAGCACATATACACTAGCATACACAGTCAGAAAATGTCTATCTGCACCCCCACCACCACCACTGCTCATCACACACAAGCCCGTCTGCTGCGGAGAGGCGTACCTGAGTCTCTCCCCGTCTTGCTCCATTCCGGCAGGCAAACAAAGCTCTGGGTGCGCAGCAGGAGGGCTGCCGTCGCCAAGGTGACTGAAGACCGGGGGGGGGGGGGGTTGTGTGGAGAGGTGAGAGAGGAAGAAAGGGATGATGAGAGAAGCGGAGCGAGAGAAAGACGTCGGCGGTTGCGGCTGTCAAACAGCAGCATAAAAGGCCTGGCCACCACCTGCAACCATCATGCTCTTCTGAATGAGAAGACAAGAAACAGAGAGATGGGGTTGATTTGAGAGAGAGAGAGAGAGAGAGAGAGACAGAGAAAGAGAAGAAAGGGAGTGAAAGGAGAGAGTGTGGGCTTCAAAAGGTGGAGGGGAATGAGAGAGCGAGGGCTTTCCGATGGTTGCCTTTGTGTGTGACAGGAAGTGTGACATTTGCTCACAGTCTTTTTGTCCTGTTGTTATGTCTGTCACTGTGACTTGAGAGGAAAGGAAGGACAAAGTGTGCATGTGTGTGAGTGCGTGTACACACCTCTGCGTGTTTGTGTTTGTGTGTGTGTGTGTGTGTTTGTGTTTGTAGGCCTGCACACACACAAACACACACACCTTGCCCCCTACACCCTACAGAGCTCCATCTTTCTCTTTGCAGTAACTCACTTCACACTTCCCCAGGTAGCTCGCTTCAAACGAACCACCCCGACGGGGGCCATAGCCGCCCACTACCCTCCCCGTCCACCCAGCAGAACAGGACAGAACAGCACAGTCCAGCGACGTCTGTGGAGCTAATGGGAGTCAGGGGTCACCCTCTTCAGCTCTCTCTCTCTCTCTCTTCCAGACTGTCCACTCTCTGGTCAGGCCACGACCTCCCTCCTTCCTCCACTCTCAGGCCCACTTAGACAAAGGGGTCCAGACTCCAAAGCAGATGAAGTACCTGGATAGGAGACAGCAGACTGATGAGAAAAGTTTAGAAATTTCTTTCTTTTTTAGTTGATTTCTTTCTGTTCTTTTTGGTCTTTTTTGTCTGGCGTAGTCTGCTAGTGTGACTTGGGTGTATTTCTGTACAAGGTGACAGGGCACGGGGGAGGAAAAGAAACACACACACACAGGAGGTGTATTCATTAGATACGATTAGATGTTTGCTTAGTAAACTCTTGTCAATAGACCTGCACTGGTATTGACCGTTAGCCGATAACACAAGGCAGGCCTGCAGACTGTTTCCCACTGAATGTTGTTTTCTACTGTGTGTGTGTGTGTGTTTGTGTGTGTGTGTGTGTGTGTGTGTGTGTGTGTGTGTGTGTGTGTGTGTGTGTGTGTGTGTGTGTGTGTGTGTGTAAGAGAGAGAAAGAGAGAGAGAGACACATCTGTGGAACTATTTCCCAAGAAGACCACATCCCTCACACACCCTGCCAATATAAACCTTCTCGGTTTTTCCTTGACAGACAAACACACACACACTGATATACACTCAAGCATGCTTTCATGTACACACACACCCATGATGGTTTAAATGCTATAATGGAAGCATCATTTCCTGGTGTTTTTGTATAATTACATGCTGTATGTGACTGATTCACAAACACCCTCACAGCCACACATAACCACACACACACACACACACACACACACACACACACACACACACACACACACAC
>NC_055973.1:9661207-9666207 GCF_018492685.1 Alosa sapidissima | reverse complement strand
CGTGAAAGGCAAGAGAAAGTTGGGAAGAGAAGAAGAAGGTTCTAGAAACTCTTGATGCAAATTGAGCACAGAGTGTGGTGCAGGGAGGTGACTCACTTCTGCCCCAGAACAGCCCCTTGAACTCGGGCCAAATACCTCCAGGCTTCCCCCTGCACATAAAGGTGCATAACAGTGCTGTAACGCACACTGTTATTCCCAGTAATCACTGATGCACTCTTGAGCAGGGGTGGAGACCAGTGTGTCTGTTAAGCTTAAGGAAGACCTCAGAGAGTCCGTGAAGGACCTGCAGGAGGACTTTGGAACAAAAGGTGGACGCTGAGGTTAATCTGTTTCACTCTTCCGTCGTCACGGTGATGTCATGGAGAATGTGTGAGGTCAGTGTAGGGCCCCCTGGTTAATATCCGTCTCATCGAGACAAGCACAGTGGGATTTGGGGTATTTCTTTTGTACCCGCACACACACACACGCACGCACACACACACACACAGGCATAAAGTAAGTGCCTGTGAATGAGTAGTGTTACAGGGAAGTGCTACACCACACGCGCAACTAAAGCGTTCCGTTCGTGTTGCGTCTGCTGCAACAATTAGCTTCCACTATAATTAATGGAAGTAGCTACACGCAGTAGCGACATGATAGTGGTGCGTACGTTAAAAAAAAAATAAATAGACCAGTCTTCTAAAACGGATTTTACGCAGCGCGAACGGAACGCTTCAGCTACGCGCCTGGTGTAGCTTCCCTATTGGTGTGATGTTTTGCTATACAAAGAGAGCGAGAGAGAGAGTGGGAGGGAGAGAGCAAAAGAGAGATGGAAAGAAAGTGAGAGAATGATGCTGTGTGCTGACATCCTTCTCTCTCAGCCTCCCTACTGTAAACATTCCCGGCATTCCACGGCCTAATCGGATCAGAACCTCGGAGGGTTCGTTTATTAAACACTTTACCTTCTGCTAAAACACAGTGTGGGTGGTAGGCTAATGCACAAGAACACACACACAGAAAAACACACACACACACACACACACACACACACACACACACACTCTTACCTACACACTCACATTTTTGCGTTCTCCTACACACCCACACATTTCATAATAGTGTGGCAGTCTCTCTCTCTCTCTCTCTCTCTTTCCCTCTCTCTCTCCCCTTTTCTCCACCTCTCTCTGTCAATATTTTTTTTTTCATATTGTTTTTTGTTGACAGAGCAGATACATTCATTCACCCCCTCCCCCTATACACACAGGCACCTGGGCCTAAGTCCCACTTGGGAAAGCTTATGGATTTTTAAGCTTCTGTAAATGTCTAGAATTTCTTGTAGATCTTGCACACACATACACACACACACACACACATAACACACTTTCACTTTCGCCTGAGTATATCCTGTTCCGAGCATCTGCGGTGTCAAAGGTCACAAAGCAGGCTCCTTCTGGAAGCATCTGGGAGGCTGATCTGATTATCCTATGGATCTCTCCAGCAGCCGTCATGATCTCACATCCATCCTCCACCCTCCTCCACTCTTCACCTCCGTCCTACATCATCCTCCTCCGTGCCCGACACCTGGAACCACTTAGCCTCGGGATCGCTGACCGTGACACTCCCCTGCCTGTGAGGAGGACGGTGGATCCCTGCCGTCCGGGGCCGCCCAGGAAAATAAACCTCTTCATTAAAACAGTGGACAGGAGGGGGGGTGGGGGTGGAGGGGGGGTGGGGGTGCAGCCGGCAGAGCCAGACTAGATCTCCGTATCTCATCCTCGCACTCTGTAGACCTCTCTCTCACTGGGTCTGTATAGGGCCCCTTGTCCTCGCTCTCATTCTCTTCTCTCCTCCTGTGCTGTCATATTTAGTTTTTTAGTGTTTAGCATGCGTGTTCATCACCTAGTGCTGGCATTCATTTTTGTGAAGTGTGGCCAGGGGTATATTTTGGGAGCAATTACAGTGAAGTCACAGTGATTCTTGAGGTGAACGCTCTATTTTCTCCCACTGGTGGAAGATGACAGTGTTTTGTTGTCCGGCTCATAAGCCCTCAACACTATTGAACACAGCTCCGGTCTCGCAGCCGGATGCATAAAAAAAAGGCTGCTCGATTGTATTCCTCATCTTGTGATACTTAACAGTCTGGTTATTTCACGCCTGAGTGACTCATTGAGATGCAGTCCATCCATACACCCTTGCTTTGTGTGTGTGTGTGTGTGTGTCTGTGTTGTGGTGTGTGTTTTTGTGTGAATGTGTATGTGTGTGTCAGGGAGCTGGTGTTGTTCGCAGCGTGCCCTGACTTTGACCCGAGTCTCCCGGGGAGCGGTCGGTGGGTCGGGTGACTGTGCGCACCCCTGCTGAGGCTGGCATTTGCCGGCAGTGTGGCGCGGTGCAGGTAAATGGCTTTGTAAGCAAGAGTGGATTGCCTGCGGACACCGAGTCACTTTGAGTCCTGCAGCGGCAGCAAAGTTATTTTTTTCAAAGGCTAGAGAGAGAGAGAGAGAGAGAGAGAGGAAAGAAAAAAAAACGCACAAAACAAAAACAATGGAAAGGGGAAAAAAGATGATATTAGACCACACACATAACGACTCCATTCTATGAGACTGGTGCCAAGAAAACAAACAATAACATCAACTAAAAGAAAACCCATAATACTCCCAGGATGCAATACTGTGGCCATTCCACCGATGATTGACTAACACCTGTCACAATTAAACATGGCCGCCCCAGCCAAACGACCCCTTGGAGAGCAGGGGGATTCTGGGATACCATCAGTGTGGTGATTTAGTGCCAGGTCTGGCGCCTCACCTGTCTGCACTAAAAAGCACAGGAGCCTCCCGGCTCACTGCCACCACGCGTCACGTGATTTATCGCTCTGACTCCGGTGGAAACACCTGTCGAAGCTTTACGGAACCCGGGGGGACTGGCGAAGAAATGCCCGATGAATGAAGAAGATGTGTGTGTGTGTGTGTGTGGTTGCGTGGGGAGGTTCCACCCAGGAGTCCCAAAGCCATCAAAATCTAACAGGTTGTGAGGTGTGTTGTGCATGTTGCTCTTGGGACAACTTTATGTGGTCCTCCCTGATGTTCCTACTGTGTGTGTGTGTGTGTGTGTGTGTGTGTGTTTTAGTGTGTGTATGCGTGTGAAACATTATGGCAGCAATCTGTGGACACCTTTTTTTTAGCACCAAACCATATGTGACAGGCTCGGGTCTACCTTAACTCTGTGGGCACTGTAAAAAGCATGATGGCCCCTGTGCTTACAGCCACCATCTGTGAGGTGTGATCAGGCCTCCCCTAATGAGCTATAAAGCACCTCGTTTGTCTGCCACTCAGCCACTGAGACGTGCTGCTAGTAAAATATATAGGTCACACCTCCAGCTCCCATCAAGTAGATGTATAGATGGCTACGCCATAGGACAGCCAAGTTCGATTAAAGTGATAAAAAATGTGAATGCCATTAATAATTACAGCTGTTAAACTTTCATAAAGGCAAATCTTAATATTATGGTAGAGATGAAGGCGGAGACCACTTTTATATAGTGTGCTACCCATGCGCTTTCAATATTTGTTTGCAAGCTCTGTAATGAACATTAAGCAGCCGTTAATTTGTGAAAGCAACGCATAGTGATTGCTAATCTATTATGGATAGCCTACAGTTCTGATGCATTATGGATACGGGGGTTCGTGGAAAGTACAATCAAACAGCCTCCGCTGCATCAAAAACTCGCCAAGAAGAAGCGGCGGCGCTCTGACAGACACAGCGTCTCTCTCCTCTCCCTCTCTCTCCCTCTATCTCTCTCTCCCTCTCTCTCCCTCTCTCTCTCTCTCTCTCTCTCTCTCTCTCTCTCTCTCTCTCGAACGTTGGGGCCTGTTTTTGCTCACCATAAGCAGTTCACGAAAATGTCTTCTCCAGACCCTTGTGGTCAGGTCCTTCTCCTTCCTCGGCTTCTTTAGACCCTCAGGCTGTTGCTTAGTCAACTCAGAGGCCAGCGTGTCCATTTGAAGGGTGAATGATTAATATGTGCAACAAGCTCCCATCGTATTTCTCATCAGCGTCCTCGCCCCGGGGCTTCATCTCCATCTTGTTTCATTCCACTCCGCTCCACTGCCAGTTGATTTGGAATCAGGCCCAAACTGTTCCCTTATCGGGCGACTGTGGCAGTGGGCTAGCGAGCATGTGGGCACGTGGGTATTGTAGTTGAAAGGGTCCGACTGAACAGGGCCAGCGATGGGGCTGCGGGATCACTCACTCCCCTGTCTCCCTGGTCCCACTCACCTGTGGAGAATGCATTTCACATCTGGCCTAGAGGAACGCACTGTTCCTACATTTGTGCTTCTCTCTCTTTCTTTCTCTGTGTGTGTGTGTGTGTGTGTGTGTGTGTGTCTGAGGCGTCTGAGATCATCTAAGATTAAAATTCCAATAAGGGCAGTACTGTGAAGGTCTTATTGTGCAGCTGGAGATAGATTCTCCTATCGATTGTGCAACATCTGATCTCACTCTATTTCCCTCCTTTTCACACCCTCACCTTATCTCTTCCTGTCTCTCTCCATGTTATTGTCATCACACTTCCAGTGTACAAGAAGCATCTCTCTATCTCTCTCTCTCTCCCTCTCTTCCTGCATGAGGGCATCCTGGATTCTTCCACCTCATACATCCAGGCCAGCAGCTCCTTTTGATAGTCTGAGAAATCTAATTGAAATTCTCCTCTTTTCTGCTCTCTTTTCCTCCCTTCCTCTATCTTTTGCCCCCCCTCCCTCTCTCTCTCTCTCTCTCTCTCTCTCTCTCTCTCTCCCCCTCCCTCTCTCTCTCTCCCTCTCTCTCTCCTCTTTCCCCCCTTTCTGTCTCTATCTCCTCTCTACTCATTTCACTGCCTTGTTGCTGACGGTGTGAAATTTCCGCCCACTGCTACGCCAGGATAGCTGCACCCCACACGAGTCCCGGAGCCATTTCGGCTCAATCGAGGATAGAGCAGGGTGGTGGTTGGGAGGGTGGGGGAGCAAAGTGGGACTCGGGTGGTGGTT
>NC_055973.1:9633707-9653707 GCF_018492685.1 Alosa sapidissima | reverse complement strand
ACCTGGCCAACAACCGGCAGGTGCGCATGCTGGCCGACCTGAGTCTAGTCGGCTGCTACAACATGTCCACGCTCCCGGAACGCAAGCGCGCCCAGATCCTGCTCGAGTCGGCCAAGAAGAACCTGCGCGACATGGCGTTCTTCGGCCTGACGGAGCACCAGCGCAAGACGCAGTACCTGTTCGAGCGCACCTTCCACCTGCGCTTCATCCGCCCGTTCGTGCAGTTCAACAGCACACGGGCGTCTGGCGTGGACCTGGACAACGGCACCATCCGCCGCATCGAGGAGCTCAACGAGCTGGACATGCAGCTGTACGACTACGCACGTGACCTCTTCCAGCAGCGCTACCAGTACACGCACATGCTAGACCGCCAGGAGCAGCGACTCTCCCAGCGCAGCCAGGCACGCCTCCTGAGAGGGGGAGGAGGTAGAGGAGGAGGAGGAGGTGGGGAGGAGGCGGCGGGGACTGGGGGCGAGGGAACAGCGCGGCTGCCCACGGAGGACTACATGAGCCAGATCATCCACGGATGGTAGCGCAGAGAGAGACAAAAATGGAGAGAGAGAGAGAGATAGAGAGAGAGAGAGAGAGAAAAGAGGAGGGTGTGGCAGGTGGGAGATGGAGAGATAAAAGAGATGTAGACTAAGGGGGAGGAGAGATGTAGACTCTCAGAAAAAAGAAAAGCTGAACTAGTGGAATGCTGTTCTTTCCTCTACTCCACCTTCCTCCACTCTCTCTAGGGTCAGGATTGGTCAAGTGAAAACTGTGAAAGGTTGGGACCTGTCAACCTCCCTGTTTAATTTAGTTACTTGTTTGTTTGTTTATATCCTTCAGGATAACATGATTGTGTCCTTGTGGACTAAACGCTTATACCAAGGAAAAAGTAAAAAAAAAAAAAAAGAAAGAAAAAAGCAAAAATAAAGAATTAAAGGAGAAATCTAAGGCTCAAAGTGCGGGAAGGATTCCTCGGTCTCATCCGCCCCCAAAGCGAAGAGAAGCAGCGACGAATAAAAGGATTCACTGTTTGGCAACAAAGCAGGCGCAACATCAAAGCTCCCACACTGGGCAAGTCAACAGTGTGTTATTTCCCTGAGATACACTGTTTTTATTTCCTCCCCTCCCAGACATAATTTAATTATCACACAGTTGAGAAGCATTTCGTAAATGAGGTCTAGGAGTCTTTTGGAATTCATTTAATTGCCTTCAGATCATAGAAAGCAGAAAGACAGAGGGGAATAAAGCACATAAGTCATTGGCTTGATCCACTGTTCTTCAAGAAAACAGAGATGATTCATTGTTTGATTTCTTAAACCTCAGATATCACTTACATTTCCTTAGCACTAATATCAATTGTCAGCTCCCGCATATCTGAACCACATATCCATAAACAAATGCCTTTTTCACACTTTGTAATGACTACAAAAAATGAATATAATTTGAACTGCAGTAAAAGTTACGTTCAGTTCAACTTGCCAACACCCAACATGGATGGACTCTCTTCTCACCTCCAATGTGTCCACTCGCCACTCAGCCTCGTCCTGGGTCCAGTGGCAGCTGTGGTCGCTGTGGTCGCTGTGGCTGAGAATGTTGTGGTTTTGGACACCTGAAGGCTTTCAGTGTGTGGGTTCCATGGCCGTGAGACTTTTTACTGATATAATGAAATATGATAAAACAATTAATATTTTTCAACAAGGAAAAAAAGCATGGATATTTGTTTTTCTTTTCAGAATGTTTTTCTTTTCAATGTGTGTATGTGTGTGTGTCTGTGAATGAGTGGACAGCTATTTCAAATAAGTAAATCAAAGTGTGTGTGTGTGTGTGTCTGTGTGTGTGTCGGTGTGTGTGTGTCTGTGTGTGTGTTGGTGTGTGTGTGTGTGTGTGTGTGTCTGTATGTGTGTGTGTTGTGTGAATGCAGTGCAGTATCCTCCACATATTTTCCCCAATAGGACGGAGACACTTTTGAGGCTTCCATAATCATACTTTACCCATAACAACAGCAGAAGTGCAATATGATTGCCTGACTAATGGTAATAATTACTATTGCCTGATGAGTCATTAGCTAAATAAAACCCTGTCATTAATTTCAGTGCCAGCATTACTTCTGAATCGCTGTTCGACAAAAGCCCCATTCTCTTTCCCTTTTGACGTATTTGTGAATAGGTACAATTATTATGCTTTTTATCACCCAGTAACTCTGAATGTGTTAATTAAAAGCAATTATTACTTTGAATTCAAAGCAATTGTGTGACATATGAACAGTATGTTGTATTTGTGTGCTTGTGAGGTTAGTGGTATGGTGATGTGTTTGTCCCAGTTGCTCTGCTTCTGATTTTGTTAAGCTCAGTAGCAGAGCAACAAAGCAATCCCTGAAAAACCGTTATGGAACGTTTTTTTTTTGTACACACACACTCTGTTTTGATTTCATCATCTAGCCAAATGTGGCTGCATAATATTGAATCATTCCATCCCTGCCATCCATCCAATCAAAATCTTGTAAATCACCCCCCTTGAGGCATTTCTGGGTGTCTGAAAGACCTCTGTTTGAGAGGAAAATCAAAAGGTGATATTTTTACAGAAAATGTATATGAGTATAAATATATATCTATATATCTTTGTGTGTGTGCGTGTGCGTGTGCGTGCGCGCGTGCGTGTGTGTGTGTGTGTGTGTGTGTGTGTTAAGGCTGAGCGCGTGTGCGTGTGTGTGTGTGTGTGAGTGTGTTAAGGCTGAGCGTGTGTGTGTGTGTGAGAGTGTGTTAAGGCTGAGCGTGTGTGTGTGTGTGTGTGAGAGTGTGTTAAGGCTGAGCGTGTGTGTGTGTGTGTGTGTGTGTGAGAGTGTGTTAAGGCTGAGCGTGCGTGTGTGTGTGTGTGTGTGAGAGTGTGTTAAGGCTGAGTGTGTGTGTGTGTGAGAGTGTTAAGGCTGAGTGTGTGTGTGTGTGTGTGAGTGAGTGTGTTAAGGCTGAGTGTGTGTGTGTGTGTTAAGGCTGAGTGTGTGTGTGTGTGTGTGTGTTAAGGCTGAGTGTGTGTGTGTGTGAGTGTGTTAAGGCTGAGCGTGTGTGTGTGTGTGTGTGTGTGAGAGAGAGTGTGTTAAGGCTGAGTGTGTGTGTGTGTGAGTGTGTTAAGGCTGAGTGTGTGTGTGTGTGTGTGTGTTAAGGCTGAGTGTGTGTGTGTGTGAGTGTGTTAAGGCTGAGCGTGTGTGTGTGTGTGTGTGTGTGAGAGAGTGTGTTAAGGCTGAGCCGTGAGGGACATGTTTTGGCATCCTTTGCTTTCTTTGTGTTCCACCCATTGTATGTTGCTGTGATGACTTCTGTTCTCCATGCCAACTAAATCTCCAAAATTACCAATAAAAACAACATTTCCTTTTGTAATGAAACGCCTGTCTTATTGACTCACTGCGCTGACAAAGCTGACATTTATGGCTATCAAAACACCACGTTGCACAAGCATACACAAGAGTTGGGGGGGGATTATGATCTTCATTTGAATGTCATCTCTGCATAGATTATCGTCACGCTATTGTAGCTTTGTTCTCCAGTTTTTCTTTTTTCTCCTCCTCAAAGGTCAAATCATTTCTTAGACCATCATCAGTAGTCTGGGTGGACTACTCCTAATCTTTGGCCTGACCATTGATCCAAGGCCTCCCTTCAGCCTCTTACTGGACAGGGGGTTATCAAGGTCTCAGTTTGTAGACCACACAGACGCTGTGTGTGAAGGGGGGGGGGGGGGGGGGGTGGATTGATTGTTCACTGTGAAGCCACATGAGCCCAGTCAGGCTGAGGGGAAGGGAAAGTAAGCTTCAGCACACAGGCAGGTGGATCTCGTCTGAGATCACCTTGAGTTATACAGAACAAATGAAACAAAAATCTTTCTGTCTAATCTCTGCATTCTGTGCCGTCTGCACAGTCTGAGATTTGTTAGTCTAATTATTAGACCTCCAGACTTCTCCCTTCAGGTTGACAGTTGTGTAAGGCGCTTTGGATGAAAGTGTCTGCAACATAAATATACATGAATAAATAATAGAAACTTTCATTGGCACTTATATCTGGCTGATTTGAAACGGAGTGTTTCCAAGCTTACTCTCAGTGACTTCTCCTTTTTCTTACCTGCTATTGTGAAGGTTGCTTTGACTAAAAGTGTCTGCCACATGAATTAATGTAAATAAATATATGTAAATCATGATGTAAACACGTTGGTAGATATAAAGCCAACGAGTGGAAAAACTGATGAAACTCTGGCCTCACGTTGGGGATTTGAGGCAACACTGGAAAAATACTAAAAGACAGAGACAGTATGGTACAGAGAGAGAGAAAGACTAAGTGTGGGTGTGTGTGTGTGTGTGTGTATGTGCGCGGTGTGTATGTGTGTGTGTGTGTGTGTGTGTGTGTGTGTGTGTGTGTGTGTGTGTGTTAGAGAGAGAGGGAGCAGGGAGAGGTTTGGGGATTTGGGAGGGCAGGGCTCTGTCCCTGCGGAGGTGGAAGGAAGCAGATGGCCGCAGCTGCTCGTGATGGAGCGCTCGTGCCCCCCGGGGGGCGGAGACGACATCCTGGGCATCCCCGGCGCTGCCACATGGGCCAGACGGGCAAGAGCAGTGAGGTCACGAGCACTCAGCACGGATCTGCCCTACAGCCAAGGAGAGATGCACCTTCAACCCTCCCTCCCTTGCTCCCTCGCTCTCTCACTTTGTTTTCGTTTCTCCTTCCCTTTTTCTCCTTCCTCTTTTCTGACACTTCGGCCATTTTCTCTTTGCTCTTCTGCGTTCTTCTGACCTCTGTCCTCTCGTCTCATCCCTTCCTCACTGGCTCATCATTTCTTTCTGCTTTGTCCTTGTTATCGTTATCATATTTTATTCTGTTGTTTTCTTTCCCAATCCCTTGTTTTACTTTTCACTCTCTCCTCCCTTCTCATCTGTTATCTTCTCCTCCCTTCTCTTCTTTTCTCTTCTCTTCTCTCCCATGGGAACTCAGAGGAGTTTCAGAAGAGTGGATTATCTGTAGGAGGAGATGTGCCTGAGCTCGAGTCACATATCATCCCTCCCCCAAAAAATATCCATATGAGACTCTCAGACTACACAATGTCCACACAATGGTCATGGGGTCTGCAAATGCATTTTAATGGCATTGAAAGACAGACAGACAGTCAGATATGTAAAATAATGCCCCCTTTGTCTGTGTGCTGTATTTAGGATGTTTTTTGCCGTGCCTTTGTGATGGTGGGTTCTTGTCATGACTGGAGCGAAGAGTGTGAAATTGGCACTGTCGTCATTTGACAGAGCTGAGGATGGCTTTGGAAGCTGTCAACCAAATTTAGATATCACCCTACACCAATTTTTTTCCCTCTATGTGGTGCGTGGTACAATTATCTCCCATAAAGTTTTAGGGAGACAGAAATATCTTTTTATTCACTCTATCAAAAACTCCTTTCTCTCTCTTTCTCTCTTTCTCCCTCGCTCTCTCTTCTCTCCTTCTCTATCTCATAACCATTTCCACCACTTAAGACAGATTGCCATTTCAACTTTTAGTGATTGTAGTTCTCAGATTTCTATATTCTTAGCCTATTCAGTGGGTGCAGTTTTCAGACTACTGTTTCGTTTAAATGTTATTCAGATTAAAAAAAAATAATAAAATAATTTGCTTTGCTCTCCATCTGTCCTTATCTTTCTCTCTCCCTCCCTGTCTGTGTCTGTGTGTCTGTGTCTTGTTCCTGCTTTGTGTCTGTGTGTCTGTGTCTGTGTCTTGTTCCTTCTGTATGTCTCTGTCTGTGTATCTGTGTGTCTGTGTGTGTGTTTGTCCTGTGTATTGTTTCTGCTGTGTGTGTGTGTGTGTGTGTGTGTGTGTGTGTGTGTGTGTGTGTGTGTGTGTGTGTGTGTGTGTGTGTGTCTTGTTCCTGCTATGTGCCTGTGTCTGTGTGTCTGCATCTTGATCCTGCTTCTGCGCTAATCAACTGCTGCCTCTCTCCTGGGAGATCATTATTCTGCTCGGAGGTGAGAAGGTTGGTGTTTCTTTCGCATGATCCTCTGGGGCTGACACCTGTGTTGTGACTTGTTTCCTGTGAGCGGCACCATGCAACAACCCCCCCCCCCTCCCCAAGTCACACACACACCCCACTCCCACCCTTTCCTCACATACACTCCCTTTAGTAAAGAAGTGGATAAGGAATCCCCAAGCAAGGACATACAGTTCTGTTTGTTATTGACCACTGGTACTACAAGCTGAATCAAGGAGTCACTCAATGCATATTTCACAAGGCACATTGATGTGTTCATTAAATAGTTATGATCTGGTGTTTAGATTTTGTTGAGATGTGAAAAGGTTGTCAATATAATGACTGCGACCTGAACTGTTGAAGCCCTTTAACATCACCATGGCGTACCGACACATCAGTTAACCGACGTAGAAATCTTGTTGGAGTCATGCGTGATGTGTGACAGTGTGTAAATGAAGTAGGAAAGTCAACATGTTAAAGGTGAGATTTTTATCATCCACAGCGAGTGTCAGACACGTCCCCTGTACATGTTAGCGCGTTCTACTGATCCATGGGGACGTGAACTTCATTTGTAAATGATGTCTAACAAGCCCTGCTCTTATCTCCTTGAAAAGCCTTTTCACACACACACACACACACACACACACACACACACACACACACACACACACACACACACACACACACACACACACACATAAAAATTCCCATCATGCTTTTCTCCTCTGAGTGGGCACTGCAATACGATGATGATGTAACACTATGTCTGGAGTTCACCTGAGCAGCACAAAAACCAATACCTTCTGGGAAATAAAAAGTGAATTGCGTGTTCCTGCCTCCTCAAACAAAATGTAGGAGACACACAGACAATAGAAAAATAATTTCTGTTTTATCTGGTTGAGTAGAAGGGAAGGTTACACAACACCAATTCCTAAAAAGTTGGGACGCAGTATAAAATACGAATAAAACAGAAAGCTATGATTTATAAATCATGTTTTTTTTTTGGAAAATATATTTTGCATTTTTTTGGGGGGAAAATAGATTTTGAAGTTGGGACAGAGGCATGTTTAGCACTGTGTTGCTTCACCTCTTCATTTAACAACATTCTGTAAATGTTTAGGAACTGAAGAAACCAACCTGGACTTTTGAGAATGGAATGTTCTCCCATTCCCGTGGGCAGCCGTGGCCTACTGGCTTCGGGCTTGTAACCGAAGGGTTGCCGGTTCGATCCCCGACCAGTAGAAAACTGTGGGCGGGGGAAGTGGTTGAGCACTGCTCTCCCATGCCCACATCCACGACTGAAGTGCCCTCACTGCACTCGGGGAGCAGTGAGGGGTTCACCTCACTGTGTGTTCACTGTGTGCTTCACTAATTCACGGATTGGGATAAATGCAGAGACCAAATTTCCCTCACAGGATCAAAAGAGTATATATACTTATACTTCCTCCTTGACAGGTCTGGACTGCAGACAGGTCATTTAAGCACTGGGATTTTTTTTCTATGAAGCCATACTATGTGTGCTGAATTAATTTTGCCATTATTTTCCTGAAAGTCTTCCCTGAAAACTGACATCTAGATGGCAGTATGTTGTTCAAAATCTCTGTGCATCATTTAATTGTGTCTTGCCAGTGTGCAAGATGCCCATGCCATAGGCACTAATGCACCTCCATACATTTCTGTATCATGTATAAATAAAATGTCCTCTTTGCATGGTAGAGTTTACACAAGGATTTGTGAATGGAGCATCAAACTGTGCTTATAGACAATGTTTTTTTTCTTACCGAAACAAGTCTGGTCTTAATGCAGTACTGACCCCATCTGAAGTCCAAAAGACCACGGCCATCCAATATTGTCACTCATTTCCAAAGATTTCACTGAGATTCTCTGAATATTTTAATGGTATTAGGTACAGTACTATAAATTCTCAATCTTTGCCATTTTTAATGTTAAGAAGCATTATTCTTATATCCCTTTATCTAGATGTCAACTACTTTAGGCTTGTTCCCAAAATTGCATTGTGCTGCATTGTGCTTCAGAAGGCACTGTTCCTACATACTTTGGCCTAATCTGACCTCTTTGGAAAGCTGAGACACTTTAGTTTCTTGGAAAACAATCAGAAGAACTGTGTGATGTACTGACACAGAGTTACAGAGGCTAGAATATTGTTTTCTCTTTCTGCCGGATAACAAGCATCTCTGAACTGACAACATTTCAGCCCTCTAGGTCACTTGATATGACTTAGAAACACAACTGAGCCCTAGCACCAGGTCTTGTGAAGCTGTGTGCAAAAGTAGATAAATGTAGAATGAAAATATGAGTACTTTAGACCATTATTTGCCAAGGTATACTCATGCGTTTTGTAAAATGCCCTATGGAAACTCCCCATAGGACTTTTGGTTATCCAAAATGCAAACTGACAATCAAATGCTTACTGCATATGAACCCCTTTGTATAGAAGCATCATCTTGGTCTCAAATGAAAGGTAACACTCTGAAGTTTCATGCTTGCATTTGGAATGTTCTTCAGGGGTTCTGATATGGAATGACTAGCCTACACTAAATATGGAATAATTACAAAAAATTATAAATCTTTACAATTTCTATTTCAATTCATTTGGTGTGTATAAGATGGGCACAACTAATATTGGATATAATTACATGAATATTCAATTTCTATGGATTCCTGTGAATATTTCAAGACCCAATATGCTATTGTTTCATTATTTGTGCACACAGGTTTACACAGTGTGATGAATACTTTTACTTCTGAGAGGCTCTGCATCTCTGGGATGCTCTTTGTTCTGCCCTTCAGGCATTTCATTTGAAGTTAATGCTTTTAATTTTGTACAAATTCAGTTTCATCCAGACTTTTATTTTGATGTTTGTATTTTTGGGCTGTACAGGAAGTAGGCAGGAAAATAGTTTAGATCACGTCAGAATTTGTGTGTGAAAAAAGCTAGAAACGGCAGGTTGATTAAAAGTGCAGACTGTCATTACCCCAGAGAAACTGCTTCTTACATGTTGATTCCCCAGCAGAGGCATCGCTTGTATGTATCACATCTTTGTTGTAGCTAAGTTAGATCGTTAGTATGTTAATTTCATGAGGTAAAAAAAAACGGAGTTATAAGGCTAAAAACTATGGATGCTAGTTTCAACATGTGGATGCCTTCAGGATAATGTTAGCTCTAGGAAATGTTAATAGTTAACTTTACATGTGATTTCTATACTTAAGGTATTGTTCATGGAAACTAGGTGACTTGACTAATTGCAATACTTTGCTGTTTGTTTTCTAGTTTCACTCTCTTTCGTCATTTGATCTTTTGATCTTATCAATGTGGATTCAGTACAATGTGAAGAGTGAAAATAAATCTGCAAACAAGAATTTAAGGCATTCTTCATGTTCATGAATAGAAGAGAGTTTAGCTCACTGTCTAGTTGGAGTTAGCACACCTCACCGAGGACAGTATAGTGAAAAAGCGTTATTCAACTGGAGTTTCAACGTCCAAAGAAGCAAGTAGAAAAGCAAGATAAGAAAAATGGAATTAGCTAAGTCTGATAATGCATCTATGCATACGAAAAAATCAAAGAGTTCGTGCTCATCGACATCGAGTGCAGCAGTAAAGGCGCGCGCTAAAGCAGAGGCGGCAAAGGCACGAGCAACATTTGCAGAGAGAGAGGCGACACTCAAGGTACAAAAAGCAGAGAAGGAAGCAGAGCTACAATTAGGAAAAGCAAAGCTGGACGCTGAATTGAGCGCACTCGCACTTCAAAGAGAGGCAGCTGCAGCTATTGCCCAAGCCGAGGCATTAGAAGCAGCTGAACTAGACATAGGAGATTCGTTCAAGACCGATCCATCTTCACTAGAAAATCTGCAAAATGAAATTGCAACACGCACTAACGAATATGTTGAAGCACAAGCAGGGCTTGACGTATCACGGACTCAGACATCCGTCCATGCCACATCACCTGGAGTAGCCTTATCAGAGGCGAGCTACGTCACATGGCATCCTCCAACAGAGCACAACCCTGAACCACAGGAAGACCTAAAAGAGGATGAAACTCCTTACAGACCATCTAGGCATGATGCAACACCGAAGCAGCAATTTCTCAGCGCTAAATCTAGGCATGTAACCCACATCAGCGCGCCACTCAATGGAGGTCATCATACAGGTCAGGTAAGACGCCATGGACAGCATACAACAAACATTGGAGATAGTGGACGTCACACAACACCTGCTAGAGACAGCGGATGGCCCGCAAAACCCAAGACAACACATCCTCGCAAATCACCACTTAAGGCAACAGCTCCATCATACGTACCCGTGTATGCACCATCCACTGCAAGCGTGGCACCTGAAACAGAACACCTGGCACGATACCTGGCTCGTCGTGATTTAGTGAGTACAAGTCTCTACCAATTCGATGATAAGCCTGAAAATTATCTAGCATGGCAGTCATCATTCACTAATGCTACTACAGGCTTAGGACTCACAACAACTGAAATGTTGGATCTACTGATTAAGTGGCTCGGAGTGGAGTCCGTCAAGCACATCAAAAGGATCCGCTCTGTGCATGTCGGAAATCCAGACGTAGCATTGAAAAAGGCCTGGGACCGCCTCCAAGAGTGCTACGCTGCACCAGAAGTAATGGAGAAGTCTTTGTTTAAAAGACTGGATGAATTCCCAAGAATATCAACCAAAGATTATGGAAAGCTGAGGGACCTAGGCGATCTTCTTATGGAACTTCAGGGTGCCAGAGAAGAAGGTTACCTCACAGGATTGACCTACCTGGATACAGCCAGGGGCATAGGGCCCATCGTGGAGAAACTCCCTCATGGGCTACAGGAAAAATGGCTAACAGTAGGCTCGAGGTTTAAAGAAGAAAACAACGGCTACTTCCCTCCATTTGATTACTTTGCCGATTTCATCTGTCATGAAGCACGCCGGAGGAATGACCCCAGTTTTATCCTTTCATGTGCAAGCAGTAACGGGTTGAAGTCAGACAAAGTAGCCTCTAACAGTTATGGGAGGAAAATATCCGTTCACAAGACAGACATCTCTCCAGGTAAAGACCCACCTGCAAACTCACCTGAGAGAAAGCCTGATGGGCCAGAGAAAAACTGTCCAATTCACAACAAACCACATGCACTGAGGAAATGCAGAACATTTAGGGGGAAGATTCTCGAGGAACGAAAAAGCCTTCTCAAAGAGCATGGGATTTGTTTCAAATGCTGCACTTCAGCTAGCCATCTTGCAAGAGACTGTAAAGTAAATGTAAAGTGTGCGGAGTGTGACAGCGACCGACATCATGCTGCTATGCATCCAGGTCCACCACCTCAAGTCTTCAGAAGGCCTACACCCCCATCAGACAATGGCGGGGAGGATGAGGAGCACAGTGGCAACAGCACTGCCATCAGCTCACACTGTACCCAGGTGTGTGGCCCCGGTCGAACAGCAAGATCCTGTGCGAAGATCTGTCTGGTTCGAGTATATCCACAAGGTAAACGTGAGAAAGCAGCCAACGTGTATGTGATTTTGGACGACCAAAGTAACCGTTCACTTGTGCGATCAGATTTCTTCGAGCTTTTCAACATCAAGGGCCAACCATTCCCCTACTCACTCAAGACCTGTGCCGGGCTAGTTGAGACGTCAGGCAGGAGAGCAGAGGGTTTTCAGGTCGAATCACTCGATGGGCAGACCAGCCTACAACTACCATCACTAATTGAGTGTAATGACATACTCATCGATCGCTCCGAAATACCGACTCCTGACGCAGCCTGTCACCATCCACACCTGCGAAGTGTAGCGCCGCACTTACCTGAGCTCGACCCTAAGGCAGAAATCCTCATCTTGCTAGGCAGAGACATTGTGAGGGTCCATAAAGTCCGGCAGCAAGTGAGTGGGCCTCCCAACGCCCCCTTTGCACAAAGACTTGATTTGGGATGGGTTCTAGTAGGAGACGTGTGCCTAGGGAACGCACATAAGCCAGCTGTGGGCACATTCAAGACAAATGTGCTAGAGAATGGCCGACCCACCTTTCTCAAACCTTGCAAAGGCTTCATGAAGCTTACTGAAGATATGTCCCAGGGAGGGGAGCGGAAGAACCCACCACACAAGGCATCATTGGAGGCACTCGGACTACAGGTCTTCAACGAGACAGATTCCGACAACAAACCTGCCCCATCCATTGAGGACATAATCTTTTTGGAAATCATGGAACGAGAAATGTACAGAGGGACATCAAACAACTGGGTTGCCCCTCTTCCCTTTAGAGTTCCCCGGCAACGTTTATCCAACAACCGCGAACAGGTATTCACACACTTCACCTCCCTGGAGAAAACGCTGCGGAGAAAACCAGAGATGAGAGACCAGTTTGTGGAATTCATGAAGAAAATATTCGACAACAGACATGCAGAAGTGGCTCCTCCACTAGAGGAGAACGAAGAGTGTTGGTACTTGCCAACCTTCGGAGTCTACCACCCGCAAAAGCCTGGCAGCATCCGCGTGGTGTTTGATTCCAGCGCAAAGTACTTTGGCACATCTCTAAATGATGTTCTTCTAACAGGCCCAGACCTCAATAACTCACTCATTGGGGTGCTGATCCGCTTTCGCAAGGAACAGGTAGCAGTGATTGCCGACATACAGCAGATGTTCCACTGCTTCCTCGTCCGCAAAGACCACAGGAACTACTTGAGGTTTCTGTGGTATAGAGACAATGACATGTCGAAGGACATCGTCGACTACAGGATGACTGTTCACGTTTTCGGCAACAGTCCGTCCCCATCTGTGGCCATCTATGGACTGAGGAGAGCTATCCACGAAGGTGCACACAAACATGGAGAAGACACAGTCCAGTTTGTCGAACGTAATTTCTATGTAGACGATGGGCTTATCAGTGTGCCCACCGAAGCAGAAGCCATCAGTCTCCTGCAGAGAACGCAGACCTCTCTCAGTGAATCGAACCTAAGGCTGCACAAGTTCACCTCAAACAGGGAAGCCGTCCTACAGGCATTCGCACCTGAAGACAGAGCCGTCCTGAAAGACCTTGACCTCAGTGGTGAAGCCACACCAGTGCAACGCAGTTTAGGACTGCTGTGGGAGACAACAACAGACACTTTCACATTTGCAGTCTCAGAGCACAAGAAGGCCTTCACTCGCAGGGGAGTTCTGTCAACAGTGAATAGCGTCTTTGATCCTTTAGGCATGGTCGCACCTGTGACCATTGAAGGCAAAAGTCTGTTGAGGGAACTCAGTGTTGACACATGTGACTGGGATGCACCTCTTCCAGAACAAAAGCTGAAGCAATGGGAAGCGTGGCGAGAGTCACTGCACGACTTAAGCAAGCTGCACATCCCACGTGCATACACAGCAACGTCACTTTCCAATGCAGAACACACAGAGTTATGTGTATTCTCTGATGCATCCACAAAGGCCATTGGAGCTGTGGCATATCTCAGAACCATTCAAGCTGAGGGACAAGTCAAAGTAGGATTCATCTTAGGGAAGGCTAAGCTGGCCCCACAGTCCGAACCTACCATCCCTCGGTTGGAATTGTGTGCCGCAGTATTAGCCGTGGAGGTCGCTGAACTCATCCAAGATGAACTGGACACGAAGCTAGATACAATCAAATTCTTTTGTGATAGCAAGGTCGTGCTCGGGTACATTCACAATCAGACCAAACGCTTCTATGTTTATGTCCATAATCGAGTCCGACGAATTCGTCAGTCCACAAGACCCGACCAATGGTTCTACGTCAACACAGAGGACAACCCGGCTGACCACGCATCCAGGTCAGTTCCTGCGTCCCAGCTGACAAAGACAACATGGTTCACTGGACCAGCTTTTTTGCACAAACAAAGACTACCTGAGGAAGACACAAGTCAGCCATTTGGACTTGTAAACCCAGAATCAGATTCGGAAATACGACCTGAAGTGAGTAGTTTCCTGACTCAGACTCAAACCCAAGGCCTTAGCGCTGAACGTTTCCAGCGGTTCTCTTCCATGCGCTCCCTCACAAGGGCTATTGCGCTACTAATTCACATAGCCAGAACTTACAGACACAGCACGTCCAGTGACTGTAAAGGATGGCACCACTGCAGCCTTCCACGTGCTCCGGATGAGTTGGATCAGGCAAGACACATCATCATCAGAGCCGCTCAAGAAGATGTCTTCACAAAAGAGCTCACAGCTCTGGAGCTCGGACAGGCTGTAACCAAAGACTGTTTCATTCAGAAGCTCAGACCTATTCTTGAGGGTGACTTCATTCGTGTGGGTGGAAGATTGAAACACGCTGACTTGAGCACTCCGGAAAAGAACCCCATCATCTTGCCCAAGAACAGTCATGTTTCTCTGCTACTGGTTCGACAGTATCACGAAGATGTCAAACATCAAGGCCGTCACTTCACAGAAGGGGCCCTGAGAGCAGCGGGCTTCTGGGTCATAGGCGGAAAAAGGTTAATTGCCTCAGTCCTGCACAAATGTGTAGTGTGCCGAAAGTTACGCCGAAGAACAGAGGTACAACTCATGGCCGACTTACCACAAGAACGCCTGCACACATGCCCACCCTTCACCTATGTAGGAGTGGATGTGTTTGGACCATGGCAAGTCATCTCCAGGCGCACACGGGGTGGACAGGCCCAAAGCAAGAGATGGGCGATGCTCTTTTGCTGCATGAGTTCCCGAGCCGTGCACATCGAGGTCATCGTCTCCATGGACACGTCCAGTTGCATTAATGCATTGAGACGTTTCTTTGCCATACGAGGACCTGCGAAGCAGATAAGATCGGACTGCGGAACAAACTTTATAGCCGCAGCAAAGGAACTAGGAATGAACCAACAACAACCTGACAGCACAGTTAAGAACTTCTTGAGTCAGCAAGGGTGTTCATGGGTGTTCAATCCTCCTCATGCGTCCCATATGGGAGGATCATGGGAACGTATGATAGGCCTGTCAAGACGGATCCTGGACGCTATCCTACTTCAAGAGAACATTCAACTTACCCATGACGTCCTGTGCACACTCATGATGGAAGTGTCTGCAATAATCAATGCCAGACCTCTCGTTCCAGTGTCCACTGACCCAGAGTCACCCTTCATATTATCTCCCGCAATGATACTTACCCAGAAGGTTGGGGTTACCCCACTGCACGGAGACTTCACAGACAAGGATCTTCTTAGCAGGCAGTGGAGACAAGTCCAAGCCCTCGCTGACAGATTCTGGCGTCGCTGGCGTCAGGAGTTCCTCCCCACTCTGCAAGCCCGCCGGAAATGGAGAGATTCCCACCGGGACCTGAAAGAAGGGGACATTGTGCTCCTGAAAGACAATCAAGCTGCACGCAACGTGTGGCCTATGGCGGTGATCAAAGCTGTCTTCCCAGGGAGAGACAGCAAAGTAAGGAAGGTGGAGCTCAGGACATCGGATCAAGGTTCTCCGAAGGTGTTCCTGAGACCAGTGTCAGAAGTAGTTCTTCTTCTGCCAAAAGACTGAAGTTAAGGGACAGAAACATTTAAAAGTTCATAGTGACCTTTAAGGTCAGACGGGGAGTGTTCTGCCCTTCAGGCATTTCATTTGAAGTTAATGCTTTTAATTTTGTACAAATTCAGTTTCATCCAGACTTTTATTTTGATGTTTGTATTTTTGGGCTGTACAGGAAGTAGGCAGGAAAATAGTTTAGATCACGTCAGAATTTGTGTGTGAAAAAAGCTAGAAACGGCAGGTTGATTAAAAGTGCAGACTGTCATTACCCCAGAGAAACTGCTTCTTACATGTTGATTCCCCAGCAGAGGCATCGCTTGTATGTATCACATCTTTGTTGTAGCTAAGTTAGATCGTTAGTATGTTAATTTCATGAGGTAAAAAAAAACGGAGTTATAAGGCTAAAAACTATGGATGCTAGTTTCAACATGTGGATGCCTTCAGGATAATGTTAGCTCTAGGAAATGTTAATAGTTAACTTTACATGTGATTTCTATACTTAAGGTATTGTTCATGGAAACTAGGTGACTTGACTAATTGCAATACTTTGCTGTTTGTTTTCTAGTTTCACTCTCTTTCGTCATTTGATCTTTTGATCTTATCAATGTGGATTCAGTACAATGTGAAGAGTGAAAATAAATCTGCAAACAAGAATTTAAGGCATTCTTCATGTTCATGAATAGAAGAGAGTTTAGCTCACTGTCTAGTTGGAGTTAGCACACCTCACCGAGGACAGTATACTCTTTTTATACCCAAACCTCGTAGTGCCAGTTAACCTAATTAGTTGTGAAATGTTCCTCCTTTTGTTGTCTTTATCATTATACAATTTTTCCAGCCTTTAGTTGTCCCTGTCCGAACTTTTTTGAGACAGCATCAGATTCAAAATGTACTTATATTTTATTTAAAATAATACAATTTGTCATTTTCAGCTTTTGATATGTTGTCCAGTTTGCAGATAAATGTGGGTTTACAAGATCAGCAGATTATCACATTCTCTTTTTTATTTTTATTTTACACAACATTCCAACTTTTTTAAATTGGAGTTGTATTTCCAGACTGTATTATTGCTCAGCTCTTTGCTTACATTGTATTTGTCCCTCTCACAAACGTGGGTCAATTTGCTTATCATGGGATATTATGATAAGCATCCATGGTATTTAAAACGAGATTATAATTGAAATTGTATTTATTTGAAGATTGACAGATCAATGGAGAGGGTTGTTTTTGTTCACTGAATAACTTGTATCAAGTATATCTTGACTTCTCAGAATTGTGATTTATTCATTTTTTAAAAACATTTACTAGTTATGGTCAAACAAATTATTAACTTCCTATTGGGCCAGAGGTAGTATTTCTTTGACATTACATTAGACAGTTGTTGGTGTAGAAAGGGAAAAAATGGAATGAGGGGGAATGTACACTTAAGCACTGTAACATAACCACAGGTGAGTAGCATAGGATCAAATGAGCGTAAACATTTAGCCTCGCTGACTCAACTTGGTTGCAGGGAGATATTCATTCATTTTAGTGGTATAAATTAGCTTCTTTAACTAACTTTTAAAGGGATATTCCACTATTTGGGGAATTACACTCATTTTCCACCTCCCCTTGAGTGGAAGATGCTATTGGCCTAATCCGATTCAATGATCTATGCTATGGCTGGAGCTAAAAGTGGTATCACCAGAGTCAGAGAATGGCTGGATGAACTGGAGAAAGGTAAAAATCAATTGTTTAACTCAAGCAGAGGAGGAAAATGAGTGTAATTTCCCAAATGGTGGAATATCCCTTTAAGGCAACTTCAAAAGCACATAGGCTGAGAGGTAGAGAGAGAGCAAGACACGGTGAGAGGAGCCCACATCAACAGACAAAGAGAGAGTTTATCTGTGGGTAGACAGCAGACAGACATCACATGAGAAGCTGGTCTATTTAGGTGTACGGTCCTGAATGGTGTTGTTCCCCTGCTCCAGGCTGAAATGCAGTAATGCAATGGCCCTCGCCATCCCCCAAACCCCCACCCCCGGTCCCTTTCACCTAAATTCCAGTAAAGATTAGATTACCTCTGGAGGGAATGTGATGTTTTTAGGATGCACACTCACACCAGACACACACACACACACACACACACACACACACACACACACAGACAGACTGACACAGGCCAGCTTTGTCTCCAAACCCCAACTGCGAGAGAAACATGAGCCTTCTCATAACCCCTCCCCCCCCCCCCCCCCCCCCCCACACACACACACACATACACACCATCCCTGGCTGTCCCAGACTCTCAAAGAGCCATCTCATTCAAGCCATTAAATTAATTCAATCATAGCGAACACGATCGCCGCTCCGAGTGGAGCCCAGCCTTTGTGTACCATCACTGTCAGGGAACAAGACCTCAGACGCTTGTTTCAATAACTCCCTACCATTCTGTGGACGAGGGGTGAGCAAAAAAAAAAAAGAAAGTGTAATGAGGGAATTGAAATAGACCATGCAAACAGTTTGGTGTGATTAGATTTCTGGGTTCCCTTTTTACAGCAATGGAAGCAATGTGACAACCTATTAGCATCTCAAAGAGAGGAGTGTAGGCGATGAGGCCACCCGAGGAATTCATACGGCTGCTCATCGAAAACAGACGCATTTGTTTCAGTCTCCAACAATAACGGGATGCTTCTTAAAACTGTCACTGCACGCGGAGATGTATGTGTCTCTTCATCGGTGAAGGAATGTGTGGTTGCATGTATGTCAAATCTGACAAAACTGATTGTTCTACTTGTTTGTTTAATATAGCCGTAGGAGTCATAATTGGGTATAATTAGGTAAGATCATTTTAGGTTGTTGGTTTTGATCTGGAACATCTTGCACTGTTTCATATGTTTACCCGATTCCATGCACCCAATCAAACCTTATTTGCCTTATACTGTTGCAAAAATATCCATTTTTACAGCCTGCAGCTTCCCATTTTTCTTACTTATTTTCTGTTATGTCAAGCATTTCCTTTGTTTCTTTTTAAGCACTGATTTTTTCTTCTATAACTTTTGTTACACTCTAATTCAATTGGATTATTAGATCATCGAATTTGCTGGCCTTTTATTTGATTTGATCTGCTGCATATCTCGTTCTGAACACAGCTGAATAACCGCTGGATTTTAGGAAAACAACTCCAGTGAAGTTAGATATAGTTGGGTAACCGGTAACCGCATACTGTTTCAACACACACGTTCAACAAACACTGAAAGATGAAAAGCAATTTACAAAATGAAAAATTGTACAAATGTGACATGAGATTCCTGGAAAGGTGCACAGAGACACTGTAGCATAGAGACCAGAGATACAGAGAGTGATCTATTAACTAATTATACTAAGAGCGTGATAGGACAACATTCCAAAAAAGCACTCTATCACCGTGTCACTACCAAAAGTCTTAAAACAAATTGTATTATTTCAGCCTAGGTGTGAGTGAGTTAGTCATTCTAAAAGAACAGCCGTATCAAATCACACTTTGGTTCAACCAATCACTGACACTGACACATGAACTGCATTAGTAGCTTCAGCCCCTCCATCGTCCCATCCCCCTGGCCATTACGTTTGAAAGCGTTGACCCCTTGTTCCAGCGCTACAGTTATCAGAGAGCATGTGTTGGGTCTCAGTCTCTCAGCATCCTTCCCAGGCAAAGCCCACTGGTGGTAATTATTGTAGGCAGACTCCTGACATCCTCTTCATAATAATAATCTACAAATGGTCCACACGCCTCCGTCCTCTGCCCTCTGGACGTTGTGAGTGTAGTAATTCCTGGTAATGTATGGGAGACCAAGGAGGGCAGAAGGACATGCATTAATGGGAGACGAACGCTCAGTGAGGAGAAGAACAGTGCATCCATTGGCCAACAGCCAGTCGGTGGGTCATCTGTTTGTCCTTCTTATACAGACATCATCGCACAGCTTCATTATAGTCAACGCTTCCTACTAATACTGTTTTCCTCCGGACAACTGACTCACAAATACCAAGTGCAATCGATACAAATATAGACTTGGTATTGAATATCACATCATAATACAAAGAAGAAAAGTGTAGAACGAACAGCTATGAAGTTGAGTGCATCACATTGAGAGCATCGAGTAATAGTGCTAATGACCTTGGGAATGACCTGCAAAACCTGTTACTTATGCACATGTGATTCCCCCCCCCCCCCCCCCCCCCCACACACACACACACACAAACACACACACTATCTCTCTCTCACCATCACACAATTATGAAAACCCTCTGAAAGTATGCATCTCAGTTTGGCTTGGTAGCTGGCTGTGGTCCTGGGATGCCAATAGTGGACATTGTGTATGTGATGTCCGAGGACACCCATATATGGATACGGGATAGTGGGATTCTTGCTACTAGTGAATAGGGGTGAGATGCGGGGAAGATGACGTAGACAGGGAAGAAGGGTTTAAATCTCTTAGGAAGAGGAGGCAAGTGATGGCTGTCAATCATCCCTTTGTTTAGACATCATTAAACATGATTGAACTCATTTTTTTTTCACTTCAATTTGTTTGCTGTGGTG
>NC_055973.1:9611207-9631207 GCF_018492685.1 Alosa sapidissima | reverse complement strand
GGAATTAAATCAACTAAAGCCTACCCTCTATAAAGTAACACTTCCTTCTGGTCAAAGAAAGAATCAAGGGGATTCTTTACAGGGGAATTAACCTAAAACAAAGAATAATAAACTCAAGGTGAGGGCAAATTGCAGGTAACCGGGGAGCAGAATCCATCAAAGAAGAGACCCATTTAGGCTACCTGTTGCTGTCCTTGGAATTCAACAAGGGAACGACACTTTACTTTCTATGTCAGCTGTAAGTATGTCATAACTATGTCATAAAGATATCGCAGATGCAATATACAGCCAGTAGTGATCGTTATCTGTTAATGTCCAATGATATTACTGTCATGTTATCATTACCAGCAATCACTCTTACAGATCATACTTATTGGATGCTATAACATCATACTTGCTCATAACATAAAATCTATAAAATCAATCACTATCCTGTTATTTTTCAGTAACATGGTTACATTGTTGACAAATATCATGACAAATTTATATAGAGAGCCAACTTCTACGGAGGGTAATATGGAGACAACAACAGCATTATTGCGTGTGGAAATTGTATATAAATATGGTATCTTTGCATGAGGGGAGTCTGCAGCTGGAGGATTGGAGGCCACAGGAAGTTTAAAGGACCTGCTTATAATTACAGTAATACAATCAGATGTGATTATTGGGTATTCTTTGTGTACCTGCTGCTGAGTTACACAAGGGAAATACTCTACATCTCCCAGTTAGAAGGATGTCATAACCAGGTCACAAAAATATGGCAGAGGCAATAAAAAAATACAGCCACTAGCCAATGCTATTACTGTCATGTTACCAGCAATTATTCTTACAGATCAGATCAAAAGCACTGGATGCCAAAGCATCATGTATAACATAGACTACTCATAGTAGGTCATAAAATCAGTCACTATGAGAGTAACATTGTTACATTGTTGATGTATGTCATGACAAATCCATATGTACAACCTATTTCTGGAGAGGACAATATGCAGACAATGGCAGTACTGCTGTGGGTGGAAGTGGCATATAGGTATAGCATCTTCACATGAGGGGAGACTGCAGCTGGAAGATTGGAAGCCACAAGAGGCTTGAACAAGCTGTGTGAACCAGCTTTCTCCCTCCATTTATATCCATCTTGAGCTGATAACAACGCCTCTTGACTTGCCACCACTCTCCGCTCTCCACCTCCCCCATGGCGCAATCAAACTCCACAGATATGAAGCAACCAATATCCACTCACACTTCAGCAGGAACAAAAAAACAAAGACACCATTTTGATTCATCTTTACTTTTCCTGTATTTTCCTAATACTGTACAAAATTGAGTGTGAGATATCTACAACCACGAGCAAACACTGGAAAGCGTAGAGCAAAGCAGAGGCTAGAATCTGTTTTTACAGGATTTCATACCGTTGCTATTGTCTGAGGTAAGACCCTGTAAGACAACCAACTGGAAGAAAGAGACGTCTGCTGATACCATCAACTCAATCATGCTTCTTTGTTATCGTGTAACCTCTAATTAACTAATGCACCATGAATATCAAATTTTATCAGATGCGTTCAAATTTATTGTTGGGTCAATGTTTTTATTCACGCCCGGAATCTATTTCCACTCCAATCTCGACAAGGTTAGAGGCCAAAGAAATCTGGTTCTTCTTCATTTCCTATTCTGAACTCCTTCATTAAGGCGGGATGCATAATTCATTGATGACTCATCTCTCATGATAAACATTGATGGAGTACAGTGCCATGTGCCTGAAAAGCCACCCAGGTCATTGAGCATGCATAGCAACCTTACAGTATTCATGGGTCTACCTTTTCCCTTCACTCCAGCCCTTAAAGGGGCTAAGGCCAGTTGCCTTGAATGCACCATTGCAGATGTACAATGTGTTACCACAGAGTACGGTCTGATGCTAGCTGGTTAGCATGCTAATTTACGAAGTGGATGTCTGGGCAACATTGAGGCAAGACTTTTATTTTTTCACATTTCATCAAAATGGGTTTGTTCTATTCACATCCTATGCATAGCCCCTTAAATTCCTTTTCTCATTCTCTCTACCTTCTCTACTCCTTCGCTTACTTACTTCATTTTTCTCTGCCTTCATGTTTTCAATCTTTTTCTCCATCCTTCATGTACTTTATATTGCCAGAGCTCTTGGCCCACCTGAGATCGCGGAGCACGGGTGAACACTCAAACCTGATAGGCTTGAAGGAGCAGCCAGGAGCAGTGAGTTATGAGGATCTGTGGGCTGTTCAGATGAGAAGGCGGTATCAGAGGAATTAAAATGATTAAGTGATTATGGCGATGAGATCGTATATCCAGCAGAGAGCACCCTGCCGGTCTTTGTGCTGATACAGGTGAATAGTTTATCTTTCGAGCTATGTTTGTCTCCTCCCTTGGTTTTCTTTGTTTTCTTTTCTATGCAGCACCAATGCCAATTAGTGGAGTGTTGTGATCTTTGACCTCCAGGTGCTCTGAGCTGACCACTGCTGGACTCATCTGTTCTTGGTTACTGTCTCTCACTGTGTGTGTGTGTGTGTGTGTGCATGCCTGCCTGCATGTATGTGTTTGTGCGTGTATGTATGTGTGTGTGTGTGTGTGTGTGTGTGTGTGTGTGTGTATGTGTATGGTTGTTCACTGTGTGCTCTGTGCGTTCACTAATTCACGGATGGGATAAATGCAGAGACCAAATTCCTTGTACATACGCAAGTATACTTGGCCGAGAAACCTGATTTACATTTACATTTACATTGTGTGTGTACATATGTTTTCAATGAAAGCACATGCAGTGTTCTGTGTAGGAGTTTTCAATCTTGCACAAAAATACTGCTGTGTATGTGTTTGTGTTCTTAATACACTTGTTTGTGGCAGTGCTGTCACTATTTGTTGTCTGTTGTCGCTGTTGACATTTTAGCAGTTATTATATTACAGAGTTGAACTTAATTGTGCTAATGAAATTTGATTAGCCTAAATAAGTGTACCTTTTTCATTTTTGAGGTGCAATTGCTAAGTGAGCTGATTGTTCATTAACTCTAATTGGCCTTGTGATGCCTTTCTGAGCTCACCAAGCTCTCCTGTCACATCATTTTGCATCATTTGGGAAAATTGATTCCGTAAACAGGCTAATCAATGTTGTGCGTGTGTTGAGTGCTTGATTTTAGAGAGCAACTGTGTTGAGCTGTGTTTGTGAATCCCTGTGAGTTTGAATCTCTGTATTGATGTGTAGGACATGCATGTTAGACGTATGTGAGGGAATGTGTGTTCTTCAGTGCATGTGTGTTTGTGTGTGTGTGTGTGTGTGTGTGTGTGTGTGTATGTGTGTGTGTGTACTGTGTACGTGTTTGTATACGCGCATGTGTGTGTGTGTGTGTGCATAAAATATCGGGTTGTAAAACTCCGACATCACAGTGCTGTTCCCAGCTACCATTCCCCTAAGACCCTCTGCATCCTGTCAGGTCAGTAAGCATGATCCTTCCATGCGATGTGTGTGGTTCTAATGTGTCCTCTGTGTCCCTTCCTTGTGCCTCTGTGCTTGACCTCCACCGGCACCCACGCCGCTTGGCAGCCATTAATGGTGGGTTAATGACACTCACATAGACCACAGGGGGTGAATGGGGTCAAAATATTACGGACGGCACCCAGCTGAAGCGACCTTTAGTCTGTGAATCACACTCAGGTCCTCGGCTCTGCAGAGTTAATGGAAACTGGCTTGCAGAGTTATCGCTGAAGGTCTCCACTGCTAGCCTGACGAGCCAGACCCACATTAAAATGTAGGGTCTGGGCACTCACCGTTCGCAGTGCTCAGTCCGAGGGGCGGGATAATCAGTTGTCTTTCAAATTCCCTCTGCACGCAATAGGACAGCGGCAGTGCTATGAGTCCCATGCGTTTCCCACCAGCGGAGCTAGTTGGCTAGTTCAAACGTTTGCCAACTTAATAAAAGCTTAACTCGTGTCACACTGTTCACCAACAGCAACATCCATCTTATTTGTTTTCAAGTAGCAGGGAATTCAAGCCAAACCGTTGCAACTCTGCCATCAATCATTACGTTAAGCCCACCTAACGACTCTATACACATTTTCATTGGCCTGATTGAGTTTCGATTTCTGGAGCTCACAAGCCAACAGCTAGTTGCTAGACTAGCCCAATTTGCTGCCGCTAGGGGCGCGTCTAGATTTCTAGGCTACTCCACTGGCATTAGTCAGCTCAAAGAGGACCTAGGAGAGAACAGCGCTGCTATGAAATGTCTTAGCTCCCTATTCTGGAGCTCTAGGAGGCAGTGTGGTGCCCATGATCTCTGCCCTTCCTTGGAGATTTTAGTGTCATTAACGGGGCATCTGGGTGGGCATGGGGTGATGGTCATTATGCAATCTAGACCAAACTACCAGGAAGGCCGAATACAACCTGTCCACCTCATGAGTGGGACCTCCAAGAGGGATGGGGGACCCAAGTGCCCCCCTTCCTCTGATAACTTCTGGCATTGTTCTCCTTTCTCAGTTTTTTTTAATAACTTTTGGAGGTCGATAATACTCCATATGTTTTTTTCAGTCTGACCTATTGGTACAACCTAAAACACGGCAATAATTAACCATATTCCTTGACGACGTTAGGGATCTACTTCAGTGCCTAATGATTTCTTATGATGTGAGTATCTTCAATATGGCGATGTCCCGATCTGATGACACGCCGTGCAAACCCCTTATAGCGTCAAAGCTAGTAAGCCTGGCTGTTATGGTGTCCAAAGCTGAATGTCTTACAAGTCAAAGGTATGAGCAGAGTGAGGGTGACACAAGGCCACTAATGACGTGAAGACCTAGAGACTAAGTACCACTGCTATGGTAACACGGGGAATGAGACTGTAGGCATTCAGAGGAAAGTCTCATTCCGTGAGCATTCACAAAAGAAGCCCCTTTAGCAGTTTCACCTCACTGTAGCCGCATGTGCGATTCCCCTTGCTGAGGTCGCAGGGTCAAGTGTTAGTGAAGTGTTACTGTACAATGCAAGAGCATTTCATGGGAGTAAACCTTTCCATTTATACAAACCTTTCTATTCATGCGCAAGATTCATGCTTTTTTATATTTATTTAGACAACTATCAGCTTATAGAACACACATTTTCTGAATGCAAAGGTTTTTGTGTTTCTTAAACACTGGATGACATTGAATCTGGAATTTTATTATTTTCTTTCTTCTTCTGTTTTGAATTCTGAGATTCTGATTCATCACTCACCTCACCTCACACACACACACACACACACACACACACACACACACACACACACACACTCCTTACACACACACACAGTGATATTTGTTGAAAGACTGCACTTCCTATACCCTACTGCTATATGGTCTGTAATGACGAGGACTGTAATGACGTGTCAAAGAGACAGGCTCATTCCTACTTTAATCACACTGAATAGGCTCGGGTGACTTAAGCTTAAAGTAGAAATATTTTGAGTGGCTGTAAATACTCATTTGGAGGAAATGCTACAAAGAGCATGATGGTGCTTGGTGATCGGTCAGTCAATGGCAATGATTGTCCAGAGACTGATCTCTCTAGTCCTAGAGAAAGTGCACCCTCAATCCCGAAGGTTGGAAAGTCCCGAACAGATGTGTTAATTTGTGTGTGTGTGTGTGTTTGTCTGTATAAATCCTTGTGTGCACACAAATACTTTATGGATGTAAATGAGGTATATGTCCCTGGCATTTTGTCTGACCTTTCATGCTTGGCACCTTTAAGGTCACTCTTGTCATACCCAATTTTCTCAGCCTGACAGGATAATCCTGCCAAAGCCTCATGGTGACATGAGTCAATACTGCACCCCTCCTCAAACATTTGTAGGACAAACGTTGTTTGTATGGTGTATGTGTATGTGGATGTGTATGTGTGTGTGTGTGTGTGTGTATGTGTGTGTGTGTGTGTGTGTGTGTGTGTGTGTGTGTGTGTGTGTGTACATGCACATGTATTTTGTTGTTGTAGTTGTTGTTTTTACATCTCTCTCTCTCTCTCTCTGTGAATCATCCTTTCTGCTTTCTCTCCTCCTTCCACCATCCTTGTGTAACCCTGGACCCCATAACCATGACATTGACACAGTAAGTGTTCCCATTCTCAAAGTCTCTGGTAATCATGATCCTGATACATTTATCTTCATGGTGGGCTCATGGTGGGACTGAAGCACAGTCCTAAATAAGACCTCTGTTATCGGCTAGTCTGCCACTGAGGTAGCTATCAGCCAGGGCTGGTTTTTACTGCTAATATCATGCGTGGGAGAGAGAAGGATGACTAGTATTATCACCGTGTTCCAACAATGCTGGCCGTTTAAATGATGTTCCCAGCCGCAGCATATTGGTGTGGATGAGATGGGGCTGTATATCTTTGGTGGGCGAGAGGAGTAATCCTAAAGCCAATTTATTCTGGCCATCTCCCTGCTCCTGCTTGGCAGGAGCGTCATTGTCTGTCACATTCTGCGCTGATGAAATGCCGCGGTGGAATCGCATTCTCATCACGTGGTGTCACCCAGCGCTGGGATTTACTGCAGCGATGGACAATTTAGCCAGGCTGTTGACACAAACCAAGATCGTGCTACAGTACAGTGTCTGTATCACCAGTGAATTGGTTCATGAGCTTATAGTAGTAGCTGTGTAAAAAAAAGAAAATGCATTTAGCGGTCTAATTTTAAATTTTAAATTTTTTGTGTACATAAATTTACACATGATACTCTCTCGCTCATGGCAGGCTAGTGCGAGGGTTTTTGAAGTAGTGCAGATGCACAAGACTTGCCAGGCGGGATCAAAGTGAGAGAGCACAGCTGCAGCAGGTGCAGAGACCGTAAGCGTGTGATTCGGAGCTCCCAGCTCTCAGGTACATGTCATTGTGTCTGATGAGCCTCTTGGAGCTCGTCCAGTGTCTGGGTGGCCTGGCTTCCTCGCTCTCTGCCAAGGCTGGGGAAACATACAGAAGCCAAAGCAAAAGGCCATATTCAAGTTGATCAAAATGCAATGTAGATAGATAGATAGATAGATAGATAGATAGATAGATAGATAGATAGATAGATTGATAGATAGATAGACCTCTTTAGATAGATGTATCTAATGTATGCAATGTAGTAAACAAATGCAAGCACTGAGTAAACATCAATACATTGTCCCAATAACTCAGCCAACATCTGCTATACAGCTCTTCCACTCTCCGCTATGTAATGAGCTTGCCATTAATTGTCTGTTGCATCTATGCACTTAACGTGTCTGAGCAGGGTGCTTGTTCATGGGACACAATGGCTCTGACACAAAGATCAGTCTTGGCCCAGCGTGGTCCCTCGATAGCGGGAGCTGCCATTTGAGGTGATCAGCGCGCACTCTCAGGTAAATAAATGCCCACTCAGTCTGCAGGGAATCAAGCAAGCCCACATCACTCTTAATGCATTCATACTGAGGCAATAGTCAACGGGGGTATGACAACGGGGGAGGTATCATGGTGTTGTCTGAAGTATGGGGAGCATTAACATGTGAGTGTGTGTATGTACTGTATTTATGTGTGTCTAGTGTGTGTGTGTGTATGTGTGTGTAATGGGAGGCTTTCTAAGTGCTGCATTAGCAGGTGGAGGCAGAATAGTCTAGTATAATGTCTGTGGCTTGCAATTCATGTGCACTTGAACAAACATGACAGAGTGATATTCAAAAGTCTCGGACACATTTGGAACATGTTTTATGTGGTACACTAATGATGCCAATCCTGAAAGCTTGCCGAGTTCATTGCCTGTGAGACTGGAACCGGGATTTTAGCCATTTTGAGAACCGGGATATATTCTGTATTACTCACATTTTCCATCATATCATATCATCATCTTTGTTGTCTTTTTTTCTTTATCTTTATAAATTGTTGGTGATCCCTCAGCACACCCCTGCACAGGAAGAAGTGAACTAATGCCACATCTCTACATGTTCTTAAATAATGCCCTCATGTATGTGACAAAGAACCTTGATCCTTGATATCATATCATGCCATTGCATATAGCAGGCATTCATTCATATTCTCTTCTATTCGAATATTCTCATTTGTAAATGGTAATTTACGCCAATTGTTTTCCCCCACACCTGTTTGGAGATGAGGAGTAAATGAAATGAAGCTCAAGTGAACGGCACGCTGATTAGGAGGTAGACTGATTACCCTCTAGATATGCACTGACTGCACCTGTCCTTTGTCTGTATGCTTTCTTTGTGTTCTCTCCTGCAGAGCCAGCGGGATGAGCTACTTAGGAAAATGGCCGCTGCGTGGAATACGGTGGCAAGGGCAAACGCTTGTCTTATCGCAATCACCACCGACTGGGCTGAACAGCCTACTGATGTTGTCTGTTGTTGTTTTAAAAGCCAGTCTCAGGTGTATGATGTTTATGACAAGAGTGAAAATGTTGCTGTTGCTGTCTGACACCCTTGGATGTTTACGTTGCATTTGTTTAAACATTCATTTTTATCAAGGAGAGTTCGGTGTTCACTTAACAAGGAACACAAGGAGAGGTGATGTGTGACTGGAGCGCTTAAATACAACAATTATTGGCAGTGAGGGAATTGGATTCTTACGGGTGATTACATCTGGCACAACCTACCCATTTGTATCCTCCAGCAATCAGTGTTTTGGACTGTGCGTAGCTTCAGTGGAAATGAAATATAATCAGCCTCTACAAAAACTAATGTGCATGAGCTTGGGTGTGTCCAGTTATGGGATGATGATTTCAATGCATGTCACCACTTGGCTAAGGAAGTAACTGCTGGGCTTCACCGGGTGCCCAAGTGAAGCTCTCTGTTTGCATGTTCTAAAAATAGTTTTGGAGGACTGGTCGATTGTTTGTTGAATGCACGTGCCGCTCAGGGGCGCCGCTAGTGGGGCTGGTGGGTGGGGTTAGGATGATTCTAAGGGCCCAGCACGGACAGGGGGCCCCAGAAAGCTCACCCCCCCTCCCCATTATACTATATATAATCGGGGAGGCCCAGAATTATTGTGGAAGCTACATACGCTTCACGAACGGATCGCTTCTGTAAGTTGGTTGTGCTCAAATTTGGTAGTTACTGTATGTTCCTGTCCATAATAATAAGTGGCCAATTGTCCACTAATCTCCTCAACAAAAGGGTTACACAGTTAACACTTGACGCACAAAGCTGAGAAAGGTAATTGATAATGTACCAGTAGCTTGAGGAAAACATAACAGTATACACCCCATTATTTACATGTAAAGACATATATAAAAAAAAAATCTTTGTGTGTGTGTGTGTGTGTGTGTATTCGCGTGAGATGCACTCCAGCTCGTGTCAGAGGGTGCTGGATCATGACAGGCCTCCTGTAGGAGGCACCGTGGCGTTTATTGCGTTACCATCACAGCCCTGCCACCGACCGACCGCCGTCATCGTCTGCCAAGACGTTTCTGCCTTCGTGAAAAAAAAGATACTCACTCTTCATGTGGTTTCTGTAATCATAACAACACAGGGAGACGACTAACCCAGCCTGACCCAGCCTAGCCTCAAGTCCAACAGATGTGGTCACAAATGGGTTTCCTCCTAAAGCAACTATGGCAGATGTTAGCCATTGCCTCTACAAAGACGAAGATGGGGGTGGGAAAACAGGCAACGTTGAAGAGATGAGAAATGGGCCTGAAAATCTTGCACGTCAGATGCAGAACCAGTCAAGGGAAAAATGCTCGAGATCTAATTTAGCCGAGAGAAGGATCTAATTTAAGTCTGCTTGAAGTCCTCTTGTGAATTTTCAATGGGTGGGAGGTGTGGGGGGTTTGACTGGATGGCAGTGGGTACCAGTATGAGCATAGGGGACTGTTTTATCCTTTACCATACCTTATTCTCTCTCTCTCTTTCTCTCTCTATCTCTCTCACTCTCTCTCATGCCACTGTCACTCGCAAAGGAAATGATAAATCTGTCATAGTTCATTTTTAACTTACAAGCATGCAGTCTCTTGCAACTCTTTCTTTGAATGCAGAACATGTGAGATAATTGTATGTTCAGCGCCAGGACCATCAGTTGGCTATGGGAAGCATTTCTGCTGACATAAACTGTGCACATTTGGTTTTAGAGTGTGAGAGTTTTGATCTCAGAATCCTGCTGGGTGTGCTTATGACAATGTGACAATGAAATGTCATGGTTTGCACTTGCGAAAGCAGAGACTGACATGAGGAAAGCAATGAAAAAGTCACTCCATGCAGCTCAACACAAATTGTTCATTCAATTAAAAAAAAGGATAATTTCTCACCCTGAAACAACAGTTATTTTCTACTATTATAAACAAGTCTAACCTCCCCCTTCCTCTGCTATCTTTTGCTGTTGGTGACTGGTGCTAGGCTATAAATGTCCCCGCCATGGCAACGCGTGCCACCAAATGGATACTCCAGTAATGGCAGCAGGCAGCACCTCACAGCTTGAGAGGTGTCTCACCTCCTCCCTCCTCTTCAGCCCTCCTCTCACCTCTGCAGGCTGTGGGAGGTTGGCCTGGCTCCCTGTGTCAGGTGGTGCACACTGGGTAATTTGTCCTTCCCAGAGATCCCCCACACCTGCTCAATCTGTTGCTTCAGTAACAGATAGAGATTTTTTTTGTTGTTTGCTTCTGTCATTGGTGTCGGAGTATCACACTACTATCCTAGCTGCTGGCCAAATAACTGACCACCGATTGGTCAGTGGTCTGACTAAACTGACCACTGCTGCTGCCCGCAATAGGGTTCTACAGCTATGGAGGGTTGAGTTGTGCATAAATTACTTGACCTGTGAACTATGAGGAACTGGGGTAAATCAATCAGCAATGAATGAGAGCCATGTGATTCAGTGGAAAATGAAATCATCCACATTCTGTTATCTCCATATGAACAATGGAGTTACACAAGCCTCTCTGGCCCAAAGCGGACCTATGGTGTCACTGTCATCCAGGAAGTGCAAATATAAACACTTACATAAATTAGATTTGTAGAAGAGAATTTAGGTGTTTGTTCACTTGTATTTATTTCCGTCACAGACAGAGATTTATTGAGTTATTGTGTTGCACCTAATGTTGTATTGTCCATTTTTTTTAGGTCATTTATTATGTGTTTTTCCACAAATAAATCCTGTGCATGCATCACCACTCTGCCACAGACATAATGAAGATAAACTGCTCTCTGTGACTCCTTGTTTTCCTACAGATATATCTGAATTGCCACACTGATGCGATTACTCCATTAGATGAGATGGACTTATCGTGGGGACTACTGGAGTGTGTCCGCATGAAATTCAATCTAATGGAATATAGTTAGATCTTGTGTGGACTTCGGTCTGTGCTGGGCTGGCCCACAGTGAGGTGCTGGCAAAGACCAGAGCTTGGGCTGACCACACACATGTTGACAAGCACTGACTGGATTTAGCAGCCCAGAGAGAAAAGAAATAGTCAATGTGTGGAAGGTTACAGGCATGCAGACGCATAGTCTCACAACACACGCACACACACACACATGCGTGCGACGTTCACACATGCACACACACACACACCTACAATGGATCAATAATAGACTTAGCACTAGATATCTGCTAATGGCACACATTAAGCTCCTGAGCTGTAATAGTGCAATCATCAGCAGCTCTCTCTCTATGTCTTTCACACACACACACACACACACACACACACACAGTTCACAGTTCTCATAGGAATAAATCCAGGTAAGAGTTTGGCTTCAGTTCATTCTTTCCCCCAGTGAAACAAATGTTGTGAATCACAGTTTAAGATCATAGTTTTCACATTTTGTAAATTTGATATCCATTTCCTGCACGTTTTCTATCAACTCAGCTCAGTCATTTGAGAGCAAGAAAAACAAATGATGTTGCACCTAGTAAATAAGCACCTAGTAAATAAGTACTTTATGATTAAAGAAGGATTTATGCGAGTTAAAATTATTATTATTAAGATATTCAGTGTCGGATTAAAGATGTTAGGAGCAGAATATAACAGAAGATGCTGTTACAACACAGTTAACATTCCACTGGAAACAAAGGGGCCACATTGAGAGCCTTTCGTGCAAGTAGCCTAATACATTGTCTTGGGGCAACAGTGTATTAAATAATAATTTCAATGAGCTATTTCCCATCTCTTCCATGGGAGTATAGTACACTCAACATAAGTATAAGTATATACTCTTTTAAACCTGTGAGGGAAATTTGGTCTCTGCATTTATTCCAGTCTGTGAATTAGTGAAACACACACAGCACACAGTGAACACACAGTGAGGTGAAGCACACACTAACCCGGAGCAGTGAGCTGCCTGCTACAGTGGCACTCAGGGAGCAGTGAGGGGTTAGGTGCCTTGCTCTATATGTGGGCATGGGAGAGCAGTGAGGGGTTAGGTGCCTTGCTCTATATGTGGGCATGGGAGAGCAGTGAGGGGTTAGGTGCCTTGCTCTATATGTGGGCATGGGAGAGCAGTGCTCAACCACTTCCGCCGCCCACATTTTTCCTACTGGTCGGGGATCGAACTGGCAACTCTTCGGTTACAAGCCCAAAGCCCTAACCAGTAGGCCACGGCTGCCCCAACATGCAGAGCACCCCCACCCCCACACACACACTCCCCACCTTCCCCAGTCTGGCAGCTCCACTTTAACTCCGCCATTTTTAAGTGCCTGCCATGTCCTCAGTGGGGGACCTTTTATAAGCCCCGACAGGCTCTGGCTGCATGGGGACGCCGTGGTGAGTGAATGCCGGGGGTCTTGTCAGTGGAGATTGCACCTGTCAGCACTGTCGCACCACCTCTGGTCTAATCCCAAGGGCCGTCAATCCATCCAGCCTCCCCCTGCACCTGTCCGGCCACTGACCCCACGCCACACGCATATGCAGCCACCGTAGAGACCCTGGACAAATTGAGACCATTTTCATCCTGACACTCATAGTCTACTGCAGGGGGCTTATTTGAGTCTGGAGTGAAAGCTAGGTCTAAATGTGTCTGTTTCTGTGAGTATGTGTGTGTGTGTGTGTGTGTGTGTGTGTACGCGTGTGTCTGTGTGTGTGTGTGTGTTTGTGTGTGTGTGTGTGTGTAAATAGGAATAGGAGGAGAGTAAAAAAAGAATATGGGAGAGTAGAACATGTGTATCTGTGTGTTTTGTTTGTATTCATGTGTACTGTTCCTTGCCATGTTTCCGATTCAGTTGGTTTTTGTGTGCTTGTACACTTCTCTCTTTGTTGTGTATGTGTGTGTGTGTGTGTGTGTGTGTGTGAGACTGCATGTGTGGTAAAGCCTTTCCATTCCATTTCATCATCCCTCCACTAGTCATCGGCCGCCAAGAGACCATGACCATGGCTGTGTGTGCTCTTTTCCTTTCTCTCTTTCTCTCTCTCTCTCTCTCTCTCTCTCTCTCTCTCTCTCTCTCTCCTGCTTCTGTGTCATCGATCCACACTCTCATCAGCTTGGAAAATATTGATCAGCCTTAATATGCTGATCGTGTTTGGTGATGCAGCTCTGATTGGGATTCAGCGGCACGATCTGACCCGCACTCCAGGAGGCATAAATACCCCTGATGGGAAAGAGAGAGTGAGCGAGAGAGAGAGAGAGAGAAAGTGAGAGCAAAGGAGGGAGAAAGAGAGGGATGAGAGAACAGAGGTAGCACTGGGATGCACTGAGCCACTCTACAATGCTCAATCATTTTATTCATACTGAAGACTGACAGATGGCACATTTTTTCTAAACTCCATCATTTATGCTCCCATGTTAAAATTTCAGTGCTCATCAATCTAATTTACCTCACCTCAATTTACTTCAACCCACAGAAAATAATTTCCGTGGTCGAAAATATACCTGTGATTGATTGGAAGGCAGGACCGTGGGTACCGTTGCCTTGTGTCTTGCCATAATGGAATGAAATGTCGCTGTCTTTAACAGTGAAATCTTGACAGAGTCTCTGCTGGTAAAAATGCTAATTTCAAATGCCCATGACTGATGACACGTCCAAGAGTTATATGACTGCTGTGGTATCTGCTTATTCTCGTCCCTGTGATGAAGCTATTTCATCAAAAGATACATATGAACCAAACTGTGTTATTTGTGAACCTGTGATTTATGTAGGATCATTGAACGCACATTTTCTCTCAGATATTCTTTATACCATGTCTTAAAGTCTATCCATGTCATTTTTACATATTTAAACAGATGACAGGAAGTGCTGAGGCGCAACTGGTTACAGCCCCCGTGCCATTTTTGGGTTCCCGATCTCACCCGATCTGTCTCTCCCACTCACTTCCTGTCGCTCTCTCCACTGTCCTGTCAGATGAAAGGCATAAAAGCCCCAACAAATATAAAAAAAATGAAAATAAAACGGACAACTATATGCTAAATCAAATTACTGCCTCTAAAAATGTAACCAAACTGACTTTTCATTCTGGTGAGAGAGTTGTCACTGAAAACTTGGTTTTGTGTGTGTGCATGTTCCCCACTGATTGGCTGTGCTGCTGCCATAGCCTCTGCTCCCATCACCTGCCCAAGAAAGCAGCTGCCATCATTTGTTGAGAGCAGCACAGCAGGGATTCCTCTCCGTCAATCAGGGGCCTCAGGGTACAGGTAGAGAGGTGACAACTCACCTCTTAATTAGGAGCAGTCAACCTGACAGACAGGATGGCAGCAGGTGTGTGTGCACGTTTCTGTACGGGTATATCTATACTTCTGTTTGTTTGTGTGTGTGTGTGGATCTCATTGCTGCTCAGATTCCCTGTGTGGCTGATGAAAAGCTCTATAAAAACACTACTGTACAGTCTGATTGGTTTAACTCACCTGCAAACACTTTTGTAGGAATACCAAATACACCAGATATTGTTGTCATATCAGCATTCCAGAACAGTTAAGCTATTTGAAGTAGCATGTGCATTTGATCTGTTTATGGAGGATTCTTACCTTTCTAAGACTGTCAAATATCAATCATTAATATCTACCATCGAAAACCTTGGCTACAGATGCCAGCTTATTGTGCTAGTGTTTGGTAGTCTAGGGCATGTACACAGGCTGACGACCCGGGGACTTTGTATTGGGGGGCTATTGAAAACAAGAGCCAAACAGTTGGTAAAGTACTGCTCAATTTTAGCCATTATAGGAAGCATGTTTATTTGGAAAAGGAGATGTTTTCTGTACCCCTGAGATTGTATTGTCATACATAACAATGTGCTGATGTGGTTTAATCTGTTTGACCATTCAAAACATTACTTGTAATGTGGAATTGAATAAAGTATCTAAAATGTGTGTGACAGAGAAAGAGAGTTAGAGTAAGCTTGCGTTTGTGTGTGTGTGTGTGTTTCTGTCTGTGCCTTACCATCAGAGCTCAATAGGGCCGGCCTGCTGCTCTACTATGTTTATGACAAGATGTTTTACATATTGCAATTGTAAACTTTGCTTTGAATGAAATGAATCAGATAACCAGGAAACTCCGGTATGTTATGATTATATATTTTTTTGTGTGGTTGGCTGACAGTTCAATCTAAGATATGAGACTGAACAGAAGATATAGGAGAACAGAGATTGTGACAAATTATTCACATTATTATTTTATGTAACTATCTACAGAACTACAGTGGTGGCGCTGTAGGTTCTTGAACACAGAGTTGAGTCGTAAAGGCCAACCTGTCATATCCATCAGGTAGTGAATCTATCACAGATGTGAAACAAAAATCCATTGGCAGGAAATGACAACGGCAAATAAGTTTGCCCATATTCTCCATGTTACATTGGATAAGGTAAGTAAAGTGCAAAAAAAAAAAAAGAAATTACATCTTTTTCATTTTTCATTGGTAGTTGTCATGCAACTGAGGGTCACACACATTTCCCTTCAGGTAACTGTAAGCCGGCCAACCCTGCACAAATCCCTTTCTATGCCAGGGTGGCCTGTGCACAGATTAGAATACAAACGGATGGCCACGGGGCTAAAACACTGATAAATCATACATTACCTGTGTGTTTTACAGTTTAAAACAAAACAGAATCTGCCCGTGGGCTGACGGGCTGCATATCTCTTTGATATTTCGCTCACATGCTGAGAACTCCAAAAGCACGCCTTTTGCCTGGAACATTGGTTGTTGCAGGCTAGTAGATGATGGAGAGTGATGCAATGTGTGATTATGCTGGTCATAAAGGGGGGTAGTCTGTAGACTGCTAGCAAAGAGCCCACTGAAGACCGCAGTGTGGTGTAAATTAGCAGTAGAAGCACAGCTGTCACCATGTGAGTGGAGAAAGGTTCATGGGTGCGCTCCGCAGGTAAAGGCTACACGACTCCGCACCCCTGAGCGTGTCCGTAAATAGCAGCCTGTGAATAGTCGTTTTCAATTGCTCCCTTGTTTTTTGTTCCTTCTGCACTCCTTTATAAAATACCACCGACTGCTGTCTTCACACTACAGAGAGCCTCAGTGTGCGAGAGAGAGAAATTACAACGCGGGAGACAGCAGACCGAGGGGGAACTCATAAATCTATGCATGCCACGGAGAATACATTTTACCTTCGGGCCACAGGCTAACGCCGGCCAGATGTTTCTTCATCACCCCGCGTCTGTCGAATCTACACCTGCATCTTTTGTTTTACATTGCACAGCATTGACATGCACGCCATCATTTTCTCTGCAAGCTGTTCTCTATGGCGCAGCCTGGTAAAAACTTTTTATTTGTCCTTCAGTCACTGCTGTTTTTTTTTTTTTTTTGATGTATCAGCCAACAGTGATTTGTCAAATGAATACAGACGACGCGCGCTGACTGGCCGGCCAGCGGTGGTATGTTCCAACAATTGGAGTTTCGCCACACCTGCATCTTGCATTCATCAGACCCTCAGGGGTTGTAATATGATTGCCGTGTCATGCTGCTTGATGCTTTTCACTAGGCTTGGAAGGGATTCATGGTGTGTGTGTGTGTGTGTGTGTATGCGTGTATGTGCGCGTGTGTTGTATGTGCGTGTGTGTTGTATGTGCGTGTGTGTTGTATGTGTGTGTGTGCATTGGGGGTGTGTGTGCTCAAACTGCCTTTGGCATTTTGTACAAATGCGAGAGAGTGCACCAGCACTGAGAGGGAAAACAAAACAGCAATTACAGCACCATCACAGAGCCACAAAAGAGTCCCCCACAGAAACAGACCACCACTACTCTCCATGAGTGTGAGGCTGATGGGAAAATGCACACACACACACACACTCCTCAGACCCAAACACCCATGTCATTTTGTGTTGTATTCAGATCATGGATCGGCCGTGAGAGGGGAAGGGGTGGGACGGGGGGAGGTGGTATGTGGGGTCTTGGCAACACTCAGGAATAACAACAATGAGGAGTTCACATCTCTCTCAGACAGGTTAGGTCAGGGAATCTTGCAAACATCTCAAATCTCAGAGCCAAAAACTCATTGGCTGATTGCGCTCTGTTGGTAGAGCAATTTATGTCAGAGTTGTAATGACTAAGCACACACACACACACATGCATGTACAGTATTTACTAGTGATGGGGACGAGACCGCCTATGCCGAGTCCGAGTCAAGACCGAGTCTTTGAAGGGTCGAGACCAAGTCGAGACCGAGTCTGTTGGTTTTCAAATACAGTCGAGTCCGAGTCAAGACCGAGTCTTTGAGGAAGCAAGTCCGAGTCGAGACCGAGTCCTTTAGGAGTCGAGACCGAGTCGAGACCAAGACCATAAAAAAATGTCAGTTTTAATATTCATAATTTAATATCACCCCAGCTAATAATCAACAGTTAGGCCTACAGACTAAGCTAGATTGGGAATTGTTTAGAGGAGCAGTCTTAACGTCTTAATATGGACTATGCTGTCCTACAGACACTCACCGGCAGCAGAGCCATAGAGATAAATAAACGGCTCTGACGGCAGTATCTTTGCATTGCATTGTCATTTTGCATTGCATTGCATTGTCATTTTCAAATAATGCCGGTCAACACTGCATTTTATTATTATTGTTGTTATGTGTTGTCTGTTTTTTTAGATGAACATAAAAAATGCGTTGGTCTCGAGGACTTGGTCTGAAATTACGAGTCCTTCTCCTCCCACTGTGGTCCGAGACCGAGTCAAGACCGAGTCTTTGAAGGAACGAGTCCGAGACGAGACCGAGAAAGCAGAAATTGGTCTCGAGACCGGACTCGAGTCCGAGACCGGACTCGAGTACTACATCACTAGTATTTACTGTAAGGGCTAGATGTCCACTGGCACGCAGACATGCATCACACATACATAAACTCCATCAGATCTGACTGAATGAGGCTGATGAGGCAATGCGCGGTTGCCAAGACGGCTCCAGGAAAACCACACACCAGTCCTGTACCGTACGACATGACAGCACTTGGGGATCCGAAAGACTTGGGAGGGTGGATCTAGGTTGGGAGGAAGTGTGTGTGTGTGTGGGGGGGGGGGGCATGGTTTTCTCCTGCTGCATGGAAGAGCCTGCTTCTCAGCATGTGCACCCCGAGGCCACACAGACCTGCATTACCATAATGCTGATACCTGCCCAACTCCTACAGGGAAAGAGGAGAGAGCGATGGGGGCTGGCAAACCAGAACTACAGTAAAACAAGATGGAGTCCTCTCCAACCTTCTAGAACAAGATGGAGTCCTCACCAACCTTCCGTGTGTCTTGGCCAAAGATGCATCTAGATCAACCAAGCATCGCGTCCTTTTGAAGCTCTGGCTAGACTCCCGCCCTGCACTCCGGGTGGCAGCCCCGACTAATCTGACACAGAGCGGCAGCTTGTTTGTGTTATCAGTGCTGTTCATCTTGGTCGTCTGTGGCTCTGGCCCAGCATATGTAGTCAGGCACAGAGCACAAGATCCTTGGGGAGAGGCAGCAGCAGCTGTGAATGGTTATCTAAGTAATTGGCGAGATTTTGAGTGAGATTATGGGAAAATTGCAGGCCGTTCTCCCAGGCATTATTAGGACTTCCTTTATGGAGTGCTTTCTGTGGCCCTGAATCCCAACATGCATCTCTCTTCCATCCTTTTTCCACAAATCTCTCCCTTGTGTTTGTCCATTCATCTCTAGCAGTCGACACAAGCCTCTGCCTGATCTTGTTCTTACCGACTTCATTACAAATGAAGACTGCAGTAGGGTTTTGGCTTTGCAAAAGATTATTGATATCGATATTCTCAATGGTCAATCACACTCTGTCAAAGACTAAGCATTCATTGCAGGCAATTCCCCATCTTCCACTGAATAAGCATTGACACCTTTAATATGGAACCACATTTACCATAAAGCACACTAAAGAGCTTTTCACAAATTGTTAATAAATGTGACTGCAACGTCACAGCAGCATTCCCTTTATCCAGACTCTTAAGGCTTCCAGATCAAGGTTTGAATCTTTGTTTGGGTTGCCATGGGGATAAGGAGGCCAGTTGACAGTGAGGCAGTGTGGTACCAGCCATGGCGGTCGAGAGCAGCTTATTGTGGCTACTCCACCAGCACCAGGGGTTGGTGCCTCACACTGGCAATTTACTTACTGTTCCACTGACCTGGAATAATGATGGTAATGTTTCACAGAAGGAGGGAGACAGGGGGGCTAGTGAGTGAGAGAGAGAGTGAGAGAGCGAGAGAGAGGTAGAGAGAGAGAGAGAGAGGGTGTGTGGGGGTGTGTTTGGTGTGTTTGAGTGCTGGGGGGGGGGTATGGGTTAGGGAAGAGCGAGACAGTGAGAAAGGGTGAAAGGAGAGAAAAAGAGTGAGAGACAGAGAGAGAGTTAGAGAGCTTCTATGACACACAAACCCTTGCCTGGTGACCGCAGGCTGACCTGTGTGTCGGGGGAATGCATGACACGGTAAATTGTTGGGGGAAAGTAAAACAAGGAGGTTACCGAGCCGGGGGGATGGGGGGTGAGAGCCATGTGGAACGCCACATTCCTCGGGCGGAGAGGGAGATGTTGCCCCTGAATGTTCCATGATTAAAGGAGAGGGGAGCAGGAGTGTACATGCTCATGAATACACAGCCATACATTTCACACAGACTAAGAAGAATAATTGAAACATTGGCATGTTGACATTT
>NC_055973.1:9536207-9606207 GCF_018492685.1 Alosa sapidissima | reverse complement strand
TTGATTTGGATGTTTGTTGCTTATGACAGTTGGTCACCTCACCTCCAGGGTCCCGGATGAGGGTCAAGGTAGGCTGGATACCCAAGCACATCAGGCAGTTTCCAACTGACAGTAGGGTTCACATTGTTAGACTTTGTTTAACCCAAGGTGTCAAGACTGACGCATGAATACAGTATAATGGTGTATGCTAGAAATCACATTTTAAACATTTGTAATTATACTATAGGTAAACAAATTTGTTTATGATATATCATTAATGTCCTCTGTTGGTCCTAATTTGATATCTAGCTGTCTGTAGCAGCTCCCCTGATCAACCTAATAGAATATTTCTTAATGAGACATGGAGGAGTTTCTCAGAATAAAATTCCATTCTGATTTAAGCCAATTATATCATGTTTTCCCAACACATAGTTGATATTGATTGTCAGGTATGGTGGATGGTCTCATGAGTTCTGAAAGTGTGTTCACCAAAATTCAATAGTGGAAACTGTCTCTCCTGATGGTTGTTGGATATTAAATTCTTTGGACCCTCGAAGGGTTTTCAGAACGATAAAGAAATCAATAACACAGTCCTATGTGAAATTGATTAATGGCAGTCCTGAGTGTGTGTGTTGCATCATTTCAAAATGAGTAACAACAAAAGATTCTAGAGTCCATATCCTGAAAAACAATACAACTGTATGTGTGTGTGTGTGTGTGTGTGTGTGTGTGTGTGTGTGTGTGTGTGTGTGGTGTGGTCTGGATTTAGAGGACAGACACCTGCATGCATGTGGCCTGGGTTGAGAGATAGACCTTGTGCTGTTGGCCAGTAGATAAGCTCTAAACTCCACCAGAGAGAACTGATAAGAGAAGAACTGCTCATGCCACCAATCATAACATGACCAGCTGAATTTCAAACATAGGCAGAACTTCCCCTATGTATGCTTGTACAGCATACATAGGGGAAACTATCCATTAACTAATCCATTAACTTCTTGCATTCTATACTATACAGCCTGGATAAAGGTAAAGGTGGTTTTCGTTTCCTTCGTGTTTAATTATGTTGTAAATTAATTGGACAGTGAGAAAGACAATGGTGATGATAGTGTGAAAGAGAGATTGACAGTCACTCATTTAAGTGGCCTTTTACTGACACAATAACAGATTTGGGCCCATTCCATCAAATCCTTTCACATCTATCCCAGTTCTCCGTTTCACTGGTTTCTCACGTGCTTTTTCTCTCAGTTTAATATTAGTGTGCATTACCTGACATTTCGATTTGGACTGTGTTATTTTCTTTCTGGGGTTTATACTGGCTGGACACCAATTCTTCAAGCGATTAGCCAAACCCCCCACCCCCCAATCCTCACAAACATCGATCTGAGAATCAAGAGGACTCCGTCCTTAGGCTTTCTCACAGACGATTTCCCCCCAGAGAATTGCTCTGGTTTAGCATTTAGATAGCCGTTCGGACGCCGGTAAAAACGAAGGGAATGGAGAGGAAAGGAGGTGAAAAGCAGGGGCAGTGTAGTTTGAAAGAGCGTGAGCGAGCCCCGCCGGTCCTCTCTTTACAATGACATGCCACTCGGGCACAAATGACTTGCCAGCGGCCTTGACTCACAATAAAGGCTTCGGCCAGATTTATCTGTCTGTCATCTCGTGGCGGGGCCTCGGAAGGAGAAGGTGTTCCACAAGGTGGCTCAGTGAATGTGTCATTCACTAAAAGAGGCATGTCTGGCTCAAAAAGTGTGTGTGTGTGTGTGTGTGTGTGTGTGTGTGTTTGTGTGTGTGTGTGTGTTTGTCACATTTCACTTTGTTGATATGTATTTGTTTGACATATGGTTGGCAGAAAATTAAAAGCAATGTCAGTAAAAGACATACTTAACAGCCTATTTGGGAAGGGGGCAAGCCGTTCTGTGACCTTCTATCCAAAGTCTCCACCACAACATTCCTCATCTACTGTAATCTCGTCTGTGAGCAGGCTAATGGGTGTGGGTTGGGGGAATGAGAGTTGTGAATGACTTGCCATCGAAGCAGACCCTCGTAGCCGGGGTCAACCAGAATGCCAGACATTAAAGTTGCATCAGCGTTTGACATACCATAAATAAAAAATGAAAGCCTCTCGTTCAACCCATCCCAAATCCCACCCACCCACCCCTTGTTTCAATAGTTATAGGAAACATTTCATTGAAATGCTTTAATATTAACGACGAGCAAACGCCCTCGGATTGCCAACAGGGTTTGTGTTAAGTGGTTTGGCAATCCCACAACCATCAGCAGACACAGAGAGAGGTCACTGGAGGCTCCCGTTCCTCTTCCCTTCCCACGAAAGAGAAACCCAAAGAGTCAGCGAATGAAGAAAGAGAAAAGTGATTCAATCTGGTGCTATAAAACCAGAGGGAGGGGGGGGGGGGGTAGAATGGTGTCATCCATATGACAAGCCTTTGTCATCTATGATGCTGCACGCATCAACAGCAATGAAACTGCCTCAGACATGTTTGTATTTATGCATGCAAATAAACTCAAGCAGACATGTGGAGAGGCCAATGCAAACAAGTGTCCAGCTGGGAACATAATTTACTTCTGATGAGGAAAGCTGATTTAGATGGATGACTATAGCTTGGTGGATCACCAGTCAGATTAGCCAGTGATTAGCAAAGCATTTCCACAATCCCAAACAAAAGAAATCCACTCACAACCTCATCTACTTTTTCTTTGAGTTCGCTCCGACTGCAGCTGTGCTGTGAAAGTCGTAATGCACAAGGCTTTGCTCATTTAGCGAGCGCAACAATGCATCAGTTCCATTAGTCTCTGCTCTTTTCATTGTTTGCTGAAAAAGACAGCCACCGGATGTGTTTGCTCAACAAATGCTTCCCTCGTTCTTTATGTTTGCGGATACACAAATGGGAAATTGTGAATGCCACTATTGATCCTGCCATATGTGAGTGGGATCCTGTATTCAATACTAACAGTGTATAATGAGTATTCAGTAGACATCATCAGTGTCTGTAGGATATATGACACGAGAGGCACATAAAGGATGTGTGTATTGATTTAGCCTATATGTAATTTGACAAGATATGATTGAATTGGGCTGGGATATTGAAGAGAATACACTGGAATACACTGACCACAGTTTTACCCAGGAAAACCTGCCCAGTCTAAACAAAGAGAGGCAACGATATTCGTGATTTTGAATATGTAGCACTTCCTTGGCTTAATGCTCATGGGATAATGAAAAACCAAAGAGAAAATAAAAATAAATCGCCCTCTCTGTTAGTGAGTGTTGTTGGTAACAGGCAGACGACAAGTATTGAGGCGGATTTGTGTGACAGTGTCGGGTTCACGGGAAGTTCATTCATTCACTCTCGCTTACACACACATACAAACACACACACACACACTCACAGACAGTGTGTGTGTGTGTGTACCATGGCTGCGAGTGCCTGGGGGAAGCTGTCTGTGCCCGTTGCCGATGCTGGCACGCGTTATATAACAGATCTATTGTGACAGGAGGCCCTGTGCTCCCCCGACTCTTACATGATCTGGCACCACACCCACTCAAAGCCACCCCATACTGCTGATCCCAGTCTGACACAAACATACTACCTCAGACACACACACATGCACACACACTCATACTCAGATTAGTGCAGGGTGTGTAACTGCATTACTCTCAGGGGGAAAAAAAGGTTTTATTGATTTGGAATTATTGGTTGTGATTATTATTGGTGTCGTGTGTGTGTGTGTGTGTGTGTGTGTGTATGTGTGTGTGCGTGTGTGTGTCTGTGTGTGTGAGTGCATGTGCAATTGGAAATTCTGGTCTGTGCATGATTCCCCCCAGGGCTTTGTTTTCTGTGCTACTGGTGCTCCATTTCACATATGAAAATTGTGCTCTGGCTCTTGTGCGTGCGGATAGGCACACGGCACGCGCGCTCCACATTTCCTGTGTGTGTGTGCGTGCATGTTTAACAGGTCTCGCCACATCTCACCTTGAGCTTTTTAACACATTGATGCCTCGGCACGCGGTGCGATATGAGTCCCCAGGGGAGTTTTTGACCATCGCATAACCCCACAGCTGAACTATTTACAACCATGTGATGACTGCTGGCTGGTGAAACACACCTGCATACTGTACGACCACCAATTAATGGATGGTGTGAGGTAGAATGCATTGTGTACATACACACACACACACAGATACAGAATGCTGCCCAATGCCCCCCCCCCACCCTATAGATAGGTTCAGTGTGGAATTTTTATACTTCTCCCATGTATAAATGCAATATTTTTGTTCTTTTTATCCATTCTCATATCTATTCAAATCATTTATAAACATATCTGGGTGGCTGCTTACGAATGCATGCTCGACATATGCTTCCCACACAACCGAAAGCTTATACTGTATGCAGCACACACGCAAACACACACATACACACACACACATACACACTTACAGACACACATATGCACAGAGTAAGTATTCTGCAATCCAATAATGTGTTGTGCTACATGCCTGGCTGCCACCAATGTCATTGTCATGGCAACCCAAGGTATCTACTGCTGGGCTGTGCAAAGGCTGCTTCTATTTCCACCAGAAGTTTCGACACTTACCAATTTGTGATTATGAAACCGTGACGTTAATTTCATGTTTCATGTCAAACAAGAATAGCCTTTGCACCAGGGCATCTTTATCCTCCTCAGTGGCACTGTCTGTTTGTGAGCTGGAGGTGGCTCAGTGGCACTGTCTGTTTGTGAGCTGGAGGTGGCTCAGTGTCACTGCTTTTGGCTCTCTGCCGTTACATATGTTAACCAGGCAGAAAAACAAACCATCTCTTTCTCTTGCTCTCACGTGAAGAAACACTGTAGTTTTTTTTTACCTTGAAATAATGGGATCCAAACTCATTTCGATGGTACACTGACTTATTATTGGGAGATGGCCTCTCTACCATTGTCCCTGCGCACCCAGAACGTCTGGCATTGCACTATGCAGCTCTGGTACCAATTTCATGGCATTTTTTCAATGCTTGGAGAAAAATTACACTACATGACAGACTGCCATCCGTCTGGATCAGTGATCTCTTAAAATGTTTGGCCAACTGACATCGCCTGAAAATGGACCCCTGTTAGGACACACACACACACACACACACACACACACACACACACACACACACACACACACACATGCAGAGTTATTAGTTATTATCACCTACAATCAACTTTCTCTTGAAATTATTATAACTTCTCTTTATCCGAAACCTGGAAGATAGAAGGTGAGAGATGACTTGGAGCATGCCTCATGACTATGCTCATTGTTAACACTATTAAAATTCCATGGGTCTGAATAACTAAAGTTCAAGGTAATCTTTTCAACTCTCCTGCCAAGCGTTTTTGGCTGCTACAAGTCAGAACTTTTCATTTTAATGAGTCCAATTTCAATAGCATTGATAGTTTTTTTTTATTATTTTTCTTCCCACAAGGAATCCATTTACTGACTAATCAAATGCGTAATTCTCAAGGTCATTCACACACTAGCAAAAGCGATTCTTATCGCACATCATTGTGAACATAACTTAGTCAACATAACTTAGACCTCAAATATAAGTGTCCTCACTAAACAAGTGTCCTTACTCTCTTATAAGAGAGCATCTGAGTTCAGTGAACAGACATCTTCACTTTTTACACAGAGATGAATAAGTGGAGAGGCAGAGCTTTCTGAAAGCACTCAATATGACTCATATTTCAACTGCAGACTGCTTCTGCCTTTGACACAGGGACAAAACTGGAATGGGGTCTTTTTCTGTCATTTGCACTTCAAAACTTCATTGTCAATCACTGACATTTACTAAAAGCAATGAAAAGTCTGACCAGTTTGAGACTGACCCGCCATGACCTCTGCAGGCCCCATCATTGACAGCGGAGGAGTATTTTAAGCGGAATCTTTGAAGTTTCTGACAGAGCTCTTCAGCTCAAGGTTGCCTCGGATCAAGCCGATAACATCCTTAAGGATTAATAAAGTTTATATCTACCCATGATCCAGTTATAGGGTCTTTGGGTGGCTAATCCGCGTCCACTTTCCTGTCCTCATCCACTTGATGTAGCTGAGAGACCCAATAGTGTGGCGGTAAAGGCCTGGCCTTCTTTCCTAAAAAGTTAGCTTCCAGAGAAGAGAGATAGTGGTGTGGTCATCAAATGTTTGACCATTGATATGGTATTACACCAGTCTGTGGATTATGTGTTTGGTATTTGTATTTGTATGTGTTGTAATAGTTCTATGGCCATTTTACATACTAATAACATTATATTATATCTCCCATATTGCCAGCATATGTGCTCCAAGAAATAAATAAGCAAGAAATGCAAAAATCAGGTTTTCTTTGTTGAGGTATATAGGCCAAATAATCAAGATAGCTGCTTAATTTATGGTTGATAATAGCAACTACTGAGATGTTTGTAAAATGTACACATCTCTAGGCAAACACTATGTTACGACCCCCTGTGCCCCTTCAGGTCCTGGCCTGTCAGTGCACGCGCAGGGCTGGGCCTGGTCAGGCTAATTACATTATGAGGTGCACCTGCATCTGGAGGTGGGGCTACAAAAGGGTTTCTCTCTCTCTCTGTAGGCACTCTTTGGCTCTTTTCTTCATTTCCTTTCGACACAGGCACATTGCTTCATTTCTCCCTTTTCTCTCCCCCTTATCTCACTAACTCTCTTTCTTTCTTTTGTTCTCTCAATTTTCTAACATACTGACACATTCATTGCATCCACGCAGGCACAGCATTACATACCACATTTTATTCCCCTATATATTCGTTGCTTATAATGTTGCTCTATTTTCAATAAATTATCTTTTTGATTAAACATTTGTCGTCGTCTCCCTTTATGTTGCGGTCTGTGAACGAGCTGGCCGTAACAACTGTTATGCACTGATTACACACTGGCTGATGTCAGACACATGATGAATGCAGTGGTGTATTTGATAGTCATGTTGAGTGAAATTAACCAGAACACAGTTCAGTCAAACAGAGGGCCGTCTAAGTCCACTAGCCGCCAGGTCTGTGGAGTCATTTCAGGCCAGACTGGCTCTGGCCTCTTAGAGAAACCTGAGAGAGATTTCGCCCACATTTGGGTTAGCCCACATTTGGCAGGGGCAAGGGTGTAGGTTTGGTCTGAGTTTTGGTGGGGACACTACCCAGGGGATTCTCCATCAAGGTGCCAAGACTAAAGCATGCCAGTGAGGTTTTAATGAAAGAATTCCATAATAACCTATTATTACAGACTTCCAATCCCAGAGCTAAAGCTATCTGATCTGAAGGAGGTAAATGGAAAAGCATGTTAAGAGCAACAAAGAACCCGGGATATTTAAGTCAGACAGTGGAAGGTTGATAGCCTTACAGGTCCAATTTTCTCACCATTAGTTGGAACAGAAAATGGTATCTCTTGAGAATGTGTTTTTACCTTATCCGAGATAAATGCACAAAGTATGTATGCAGGCATCAAACATTCTCTTGACATTTCCTCTCTCTCTCTTTCTCTTGCTCTCTCTACTTCCATTTCCCCCCACCCTTTTGCTTCTCATGTCAGTCTCTTTGGCTTAACAGCATTAGATCTACATCCATGCTCCACAACAGGCAACTGGCACATCGTATGTGGGTGTGTGAGCCTGTTTCACTCCCCCTTTGTCATCCACATCCATTATGCCAGCGAGCCAGAGCTCTCCGAGGGGCCTGCACAGCGGAATATTACTGAAAAGAACATCTGTCTGAGAGGGCAGGAACAGCAGGCATCTCCATGGCCAAGTGAGAGAGAGAGGGAGGGGGGTCCATGCGTAAAATTCCCCCTCCCCTCTTCGCTGGGGGGTAGGGTGGTGTGCTGGGAGAGAGGCTGCAGCTTTTCTGATGGAGCCTCCCAGGTACCCACTTCCCTCATTCTGAGTCCATTACCCATAATGCCAAGCAGCCACCTGCAGGCAGCTCAATGCCAACTGCCGACAATTAATACAATTTCGCTCCATCATCATTGGCGGAGCGAGGGGGCGGCTTCAGGGCTCAAGCCCCGAATTTTTTCTTTTGTATGTGATTTCAATTTCCAATTATTCTAATTTCTAATTTTACTTCCCCTCGGTTTCTCTATAAATGTTACAAAAACAAACATCGTAAACCAGGCAGGAAAGTTCAGAGCGGCACAGTCAGTTTAAACAGCAAGCCAGTAAGAAAAACTATTGTCAAGACATTAGGCCAGTGGTCCCCAAACTTTTTCTTCCGAGGGCCAGCTTACTATGCCTGGCTGTAAGAGAGGGCCAGAGACTCGGAGTATATCAGTAACCATAAATAGCTTAGTGCTGTGAACAACAGCAGTCTACCTTAGTTGAATATTCCATTACATTTAATCTATAGGCTATTGCAATTTAATACCATTGTTAGCTGTGTTTATATTTCCATCATGTCATATCAGTGTAAAATGTAACTCAAATTAAATAATACTAATAAAAAGACTTTTGCATTCCCAAAAGTATTAGCAGGTAGTCCCAAAAGTATATTTCATTAAAAATGTGTGAACTCTGAACTCTGAAAATGTAAAGTTCTCAAACTATGAGAATTTTATGAAGTGCTGAAGTGGTCTGAAATGACCACCATTCTAACTTTCACTCACCTGAACTTGTGAACATTGTATGAACATTTGAACAAATAAAAATAATTATCCCAGAAAGTCCCAGAAATATGACTTGAATATAAGTTAGTTAGTTATTAACAATTCATTGATAAACTTTTAGAATAGTTTGAGCACTGATGCAGTCAGCATAGGCCTCTTACATTGTTTGCAGATAGGCCTACATTTCATTCCGTTTTTGATGGCAAACGCAAAACAGCGCCAAAACAACCACCAGTGGACAAAAAGAGTATTACATGTGTACTGTTAAAGCAACACCAAAGAACTTTTCCTCTGTCGCATGCACTATTTGTTTATCCAGCACCAGCTTTGCAAATAACAATGTCCACAGACAAAGGTAGAATATGTTGCATGATTTTATGAGTACGATGTATTGCGACATCAGATGCAAGTCAAATTTGTAGTTTCTCATGTCTCATTCCATCGAACTACAGAACCGCTACCCGCTACCCGCAAACTTACATAGTGCGGTTATAGCCAATAGAGGGCCGCGAAGCGAATGCAGAAAGTGCCGTTCACCCTGTTACGAGTTGATGAACCACTGAAACGATTTTGGAAACATTATTTTAAGGTACAAAAAACTCTTTGGTGTTGCTTTAAGACTTGCCATAAAGAATGAATGGGGGAAATTGCGGAGGTTATAGTTTGACGATGTCGTACTCCCGTGCGGGCCGGTTGCTATATACCACGGACATGTTTTGGGGGGCCACCCAAAACGAGGTGGCGGGCCGTAGTTTGGGGACCACTGCATTAGGCAATTAGGCTACTGTACCCCGGAATACAAAAATAAACTTCAGAAAGACAGAAAGTTTGTTGTATCGTATTCATAGAGTCTCAATGACCGAATCAGTAGATTTACCTGTTGTCAGTTGAGTTCGTTCAATTCATTTATTGTAGGCTAGTAGCCTAGGCAAATATGAAACGGAGATGTAACGTGGCTACCGGCGAGATTTTGAACGTGCATGTTTCATGCATTTTTGGGCAAAAAATACCATGGGGGCCCCGGCCATGGCGCGACTGGCTGGGGCAACTGCACCGTACACCGGCGACCCGGGCTCAATTCCCGCCCCGTGGTCCCCTCTGGATCCTACCCCGACTCTCTCCCACTCGCTTCCTGTCTTTCTCCACTATCCTATCTCATTAAAGGCATAAAAAAAGCCCAAAAATATATACTTTAAAAAAAAAATTGTTCTCCATTTGAGGAACGTAATCCATTTGAGTTCTCCATTTGAGGAACGTAATCAATTGCGGACGTGCAGAGACAGCTCAGACACAGAGCGCAAATAGGCCTAGGTTAGGCTACTTTCACTTTCTAGAGTGCGCATTCATTACGTAAAAGATGCTTCATACCAAAACAACGATATAGTAGGCCGACATAGTAGGCCTAGGTTAGGCTACTTTCACTTTCTAGAGTGTGCATTCATTACGTAAAAGATGCTTCATACCAAAACAACGATCAAACGTATGATCAAATGTATCATGATCAAATGTATCATGATCAAATGTATCATGACGTGTTGTCACAAAGACTTACTCCAATTAGAAAATCGAAACCAAAATTGTAAAGTGTAAGTGTTCTCTCATTGACGCCTGTAGGCCTATAAGGAAAATGCGATTTCAGTTTGTAAAATGTATCCCCCCCCCCCCCCCCCCCCAACTAAATTAGTCCCCCTATGTGAAGCACTGAAGGGGGGAATTCCCCTTAAAATGAATTTTAAGCCCTGGATTAAACTTAGCTTCATGTGTTTCACTGAACATTATAATAAGTGAGTTCACAATGTGTGGGGCTGTGCTAAACCTGACCATAAGGCAAAGTAAAAGTAAAGGCAAAGGCAAAGTAAAAATGTTCAGGGTTATCTCAACATAGTATACTATAATATACAAACCATAACTCATAAAAAACGCTTAATTAACTAAGTGCATGCTGATCAGATAGGCTATGCCTATAGACCCCTCTTGAAAGACCCAAAGTGCCAGTCAGATATACCTTCAGTGTCACATTTTTAAAGTCTCAATGTGTCCATTAGTACACAGAATTCACTAGAAGTCATTATTTAAAAGGTTAATTTTCTGACGGAGGGACCCCCCTAGCCTTCCTCTGTGTGACACTGGGCTAAGCCCTCAATGTTTCAAATGTCTGGCACCACACCTGCCCATCATGCTCAACGAGGGGCTAGCTAGTTGGATTTAAAAAAAAAAAAAATTACATTACATTTAGCAGACACATCTTGACCACAGTGACTTACAGTGGGCATCGCTTTCAAATGGCCACTTCATTCGCGCATTACGCGACGTGAAGCTGCGTGAAGCTTTAGTACCACTTTCAGCCACTGTGCGTCACTCTGCCACTGTACATCGCTCTGTCAGTGGCAATTGTTACCGAGAGGAATCCCAGCCTACGAATTCAATAACAAAATAAATCGTAATTAAACATTACCTCGATTAAGGCTACTTGGGTATGGCTTAAGGCTTGACTAAACGGTGGTAGCAAAAATCGAAATCTGCTTTTGATAGCCTACCGGTGCCACTCCACAAAACGAAAAAATATCTTAACTGGCTGTCTATGTTATTGTCAGTGTTGGGGGTAATGCAACTACGCAAATCAAAACAGTGTCTTAATTTGCCCTACTTCTTGACTGCAATGTAGTCAATTGACTGCTTGACATGTCATTTTTATTTTTCTGTACAATAAACAAATACATCTGCTTATGCCGCAGAATTACATTCATATTTGGCTGACTGCAGACGCGCCACTTCCCTCCCCATATTCCAAGATTAAGATAGTAGCCTATACAAAAAGCACTTCATACTATCATAAAAATTCGTTAAAACGAATAGCTATTTGCAATTTGACAAAACACTGGTCCTCATTTTGCGAATGCTAGGACGATATGAGCCTGTTGCATTTAGTTAGATGTCCGAGTCACGCATAATGTTTGAAAATCACTGGCTCGTAATCACAATAATGTAACACAGGACAGTTGGATAGCCTACTTCATCATGTCCCATGCCTACAGTACATTTTTGTGAGTAGCATAGAGATTGTTAAAAACAATAATACATATGTCATAACATATGTCAGCTATATTACAAGGGATCACATTGTCCCTGGAGCAACTTGGGGTTAAGTGCCTTGCTCAAGGGCACAACGGTGGAAGCCGGGAATTGAACCGACAACTTTCAGGCTACTGCACGCTAGCCCACCCCCTTAACCACTACACTACCACCACCCCATTTTTCCTGTGGTTAGCTCATTAAACAAGGGGAGAGGACTAAGTGTGTATGGTTCCTCCATGACTTCATTGGGCATCTTTTCATACTTTGAGGTCCACATTTAAGAAGTGTGTGTGTGTGTGTGTGTGTGTGTGTGTGTGTATGTGTGTGTGTGTGTGTGTGTGTGTGTGTGTGTGTCTAATTTGGTTGTGGGAGAGTAATTCAATTAACCTTGTGTGTCTTTATGGAATTTCTATCTTCTGAATGTCAAATTAACCCCAAAACCTAACATTAGTAACAAAGCAGTTTAGTTAATTAAGGCCAATACTATAGATAACCATTCCAACAGCTGCTTAGTGTTCTTTTAGACAGTCCCTTGTGTTTAGATTTGCTACACAAATGTTATTGAATGGGAGCTCATTGATCTGTACTTCATTAGTCTGCTCACCGGCCGATCAGCATTTAAGTTATTTAAATTAGCTTTACCATTAGCATTGCCACTCATTAGCTATGCAAACAGCTATAGTTAAAGTTTGTTTGTTTTGTGGGTGTGCATTGTTTTGTCCTGGTTTGGGTATCAGGTGTGTACTTTAGATGTCTGTGAGATGGTACTTCCAATTCTTGGTTGCAGCCTAAAGGTCTGGCCAATTACCCTAAAGGACTAACTGTTTCTTTCTGTCCTTATCACATAAATAGATGTCCCTATTTGGCATGGGTGTGTGGGGGGAAAAGGTCTTGGCATCTGTATGACTGATTCTTTGTTAGGCAGGGGGAAGAAATATGGCAGTGGGCAGCAAAGAATATCCTTTGTGTTTAAATGTCAAATCTATCTTTTTTTCTTCTGCTAAGGCTGCACTCAGGTAGCTATCCCAGTACAAAGGACATGCAATGTCAATGTTATGACTTCACAGACCTCCACAGTCTGACAGCCACATACTAAGTGGGTGGGCTAATGTAGCTCCTAGGGAGCAGAAAATGCTCATTTTTAGAATTGCTCTCTTAGGTATGAGCTACACCAGGCGCGTAACTGAAGCGCTCAATTCGCAACGCGTAAAATCCATTTTAAAAGACTGGTCTATTTTTTTCGAACGTACGCGCCACTATCACGTCTGGTGTAGCTACTTCCATTGATGATAGTGGAAGCTAATTGTTGCAGCAGACGCTACGGGAACGGAATGCTTCAGTTACGCACCTGGTGTAGCTCATACCTTACAGGCAGGCTACATGCGCATCACTGCAGCGTTCCGTTCCTGGAGCATCTTCTGCAACAATTAGCTTCCACTATCATCAACTACGTGGTAGCAACATGTACCGCACATTCAAAAAATTTGAGCAGTCCTCCAAAACCTTTTTCTGCAAACAGAACACTTCAGATGCAGACCCGGTGTAGCCTGGCAGTTAGAATGGTAATGCCACTATTCACAAATCTTGCACATTCATTTCATGCATAGGACATGATTTCTCCATATTTTGGAAATAAGGCTTCCTCCAACCTCATGGTATGCTGTTGAGGGAGCTTTCTGTGCTTGGTAAGTACAGGAATAAATTATTCTTTGTCACTGACTACATAATATGGTTTTCAGCCAAAGATGCTAAGCCCAACAAGTGAATGATGTGTAATGTCTAAGGTGCCTTGTTTACCTGATTGCAGACCAAGAAGTCATGCTCTCAATTGGTTACCATAAGAGTGACTGAGCAGGCTATAGACCTATCTAAGTATCAAAGCTGATTACCAAGGCAGGAACCATGTGATGCTCTCATTCTCTCTCTCTCTCTCTCTCTCTCTCTATCTCCCCTCTCTCTTTTTCTCTCTCTCTCCTTTTCTTTCCAGCCATGAGCTCAATCACTGTGTGAACACACACAAGAAAATTGAGGGGTAATTAAACCACAAAGTGAGAAAAGGAACATCAAAAGAGGACCATTTACACGTCCACACACATGGGCAGCATGGGCAAACACACACACACACACACACACACACCTTCGGTACATGTGTGGTTAGTATAAGTAGTATTGGTAGTATGTGCAGCAAAATTAGTCTTTGCATGTAGCCTATAACATACTGTAAGAGTATGAAACAAATAGACCTATAGATTTTGTCTACAATTCATACATTTTGAGAAAACTAGCTCCTTTCTCCCTCTTTCCCTCACTCAATCTCTCTCCCTTTCTCCCTCACACACACACACACACACACACACACACTCTCACACACACACACACACACACACACACTCACACACACACACACACAGAGACACACACATGGCAAGCAGCACAACTCATTTCCATTCATGACTTTGGCCAAGTAACAGATAGCCATCTTTGGCAGTATTGTGGTGACTGTTAATGGATTTTTCCTCTGTCAAACTGGCCGGCGAAATCAGCCCACATGCTCATTTAAATGAGACAAAATATCCGACATCTCGAACAATCCTAAGGATATTGCAGATTAGAATGTCATTCCACACAAAGCAATGTCCTTAACACTCACAGGAAACTTTTGTGGATGTGCAGGAAAGACATTTCCGACACAACCTGTCAGGTCTCAAATATTGACACTCTGCAAAGGTAAATGCTGCTTCATGTCTGCTTTTGTTTGATCAGTGGTGGCTTTGTGTTTGACAAAGACTACACGTCCAAGATGCCACAGCATTTAAATTAGGCTCACCGCACACACTGAGGCGCTTTCATCCATTATCCTGGATCTTGGATCATCCTGCAGCATGTGGTTTATGAGGGGGTTTTGTGTGTGTTCTCGGTAATGTGTTTGAGGTCATTTTTGTATGGTTTTGTTTTATTATTAGACTGCTCCACCAAAAGCTGGAGTTTATTCTCTTTTCTTGATGGATCATCAATAGAAGTCTGATAATAACTGCAAAAAAACAAGATACATTGACATTACTAATTGTTTATCCTATGCTGGTGTTGAGAGGTCTTGACATGAGATGTACAACATCAGTTGTGGCATTCATCAAGATTTCTCATTATTTGTAGAATTAGTTGACTTATCCTTCATTAATTGGTAGGCTAGTTTGGTAGTAGCAAGAGGTGTCGGGTACGCTGGCGAGTGACGCCGCTCCATCAACAATATTGTTTTTGTTTGATTTTTTTTACCATTTTCATAATTTAATGTCTTGTTTTGTTCTGTTTTTGTATTTGTCTGAATTAGTAACTTCTTGTAGGAATTTGGCCTACTTTCAGTGCTTTTTTTCTTTATTGTAATTATGTATGCCTTTTTGCTGGTCAACGTCCACTGGGCTGGTGGCTGACAGATCTGAGACATACGTTGCTAATGCTAACATTAACGTTAACATTAACCTTGCTGTCTTGAGAAAGTATGAAAGCTGCCAGTGCCATGGTCAGAGAAGCACTCACAAAAAGATCAGCTGTTCACCAGAACCAAAAAGGGGAAATCCGGCCATTTTTAACTCCAAAATCGTTTTCCTTAGGGTCACCCCATGTTGGGGTAGGCAAAAAACCCAAGACAATTTGATTCAATCAAACCGGAGACCTGCCCTGGCTGCAGCGCGTCGAAATGAGCTAAAACACTAATCTATGGGGGCTAGTATTTAAGCCATTTGGGTCCTCTAAACACACTCAGAAAACCATTCCAAGACCTATGGAACACAAGTTGGTTCCTTACGAGACACCACTGTGCTTGTTTAACTCAAATAGGCCTAGTCCACACGTACCAAACCGATCTTTATCCCCCCCGTCTTCCCTGGAATCGTTTCAAGAATATTTGCGTCCAAACGGATCCATCTCAACACGACTCAATGCGTTACTTCATATTCCAGGCCTATAGGTGGCACTGTTTCTGTTTCAGAATTTCACCAAAGCTTGCGCGCTCTAGTATACAAACAAACTCCCGGCCCGCAACCTATGTCAAAATAATAATGTAATCCGGCCCTTGAGGGTATTTTTAATTGCAACAAACAACAATACTGATTAAAATAGACGATAGATCCAAGTACGGTGACAATCTCATTTGTACTCTCCTCCACTATTTGCTAGACATCCAGAGCTTGATTCAAACCCAAAATCGCTGCGCAAAGTTTTCAGGAAATACTTCATGCGAGAAACACGTGCATTTGTAATGACGAGGAAGCAATGCCATAGTTTTGCACAAATTGAAGCAGAAATAGGCCTACAACCAAATGTTGAAAAACGTTCATGTGTGATGAAGTCTTGGGTAGGCTATGTTATTTGCCTATTCTGATTCTGAAGGAGAAACCGTCTATTGACAGTTTTAGGCTAAGTCACGGTGCATCTGTGAATGGAGGTGCATCTTTGCGTGTATACGACGGTGTCCACTAAGCATACCATGCTTATTTCGACCCTCTGCCCAACATAGCTTGGAGGTTGCAGTGGTAATCGTGATGATAGTGTCCGTAATGGACGTGGTACAGACAGCAGGGGTAGTAGAAATAAGGCTCTGAAGAACTACAAAGTCACCCGCAATAGGAACTGATTTGACCAGGATACTTTGTTGTAGGCCTTGTGGTTATATAGGCTAGTAATAGTTTACTATTGTTGGTATACACCTAGGTGTTTTCCTGTTAATTTGTTATGTGGGTAATATGACAAAAAAGAAAGTAAACCTGCTCAAATATATTCATCCAGTATTTACTGAAAGGTGCATAATTTGTGGTGCTTGCCATCCAGTGGCAAATTAGATGGGTAAATTTACCCCCTTCATAAACTTTTGTTTATACTCAAAGATTTTTACATTTACAGTAGGACTTTATCTCTGACCACTTTCAAGCCATAGCCTTTTGAAATTTTGATAAAAATCCAATGGTGTTGCTTTCTTAACCCTGACGCCTATAGTTTGCCAGGTTTAAAAAAGTTATGAGAGGAAAATATTTTTATTTGGTGTGAAACACACACATACCTGTTTTTATGCTTTTCATTTGTTTTATAATTTGTATTAATATTTATTTTATCATTATTTTATTTATAAGCTAAGATTGCAGCACAGGTGTCTAAAACTAGATAAAAACACTTGCACTTTCTGTTTGCAGTTTTGTGTGGTATTTGAAAAAAAGAACATTGCATTTTCAGAAATAGCCGGCCCTCCAATCAGATGACGTTGGCAGAATTGGCCCCCAGCTCATTTGAGTTTGAGACCCCTGCTCTATAATGTGTCAATTTTCAATTGTTGAAGTGTCAGGAACACTGTTTGAAGCATATGGGAAAACCACAAATACTTCTGGCAGACATTATGAAGGAGGGTTCCTTGTGTTTACTGAATTGGTATGTAATGGTATTTCTGTATCTTGGTGTGCATTATCACCCAGACCCTTCTTTAAAAGAACAAAGGAACATTTCTGTGGATTTCTAAAGTCTGTTTTAAATCGTGACTATGTTATCACTTCACATATGGTGCAAGTTGGGATTCATATTAGGCCTTGTAACTCAAATCGGCACATTTTCCCCCTCTGCAAATCAGCCTGTCATCCCCTTGTAGCGGGTCCAAGGTCATAGCCCGGTGCCGTAAGTTACATCTGAGGAATTTTATGAAGACTGTCGACTGACCCAGAGATGCTCTCTCCCACTCCCCACCCTCCATACACCTATCTGTCCCTCAAGCACACACTAATCTAAGACAGCTTCAGAGGAGATGACTGACCATCTCCGAGTTGTCTAACAGCATGTGATGTTTTTATTCAGTTTTTTTTTCCTTCCTGGAAATGGGCAGCATGTTTGTGTGAAAGAGATTAAGGGTTAACGGGGATAAATTGGAGCGGGGAAGTGAGTTCCTCATTGGTGCCACCCCTACGGGGCTCCCACCATCTCCCCCAGGACATTTTCCATCAAGTGAGCCTACAACAGTGGCCTGTCAAGGACAGACAGAGCATTGGAATCTGGCCCGGCCAAAAAAAAAAAAAAAAATGATGAAACGGTATGCGAACTGACACTTGCTGCGGAGAGCAGCCAAACGATCGCCGGCGCTCCATCACTGCCGAGACAGCTGCCCCCGGTGCTCATGGTAGTGTGGTGTGTGTGTGTTTTTGTGAGTGTGTGTGTGTGTGTGTTTCCCTGCAGCGAAAACACCCCCGAGGAGGGGAGGAATGAGAGATTTCTCTGGAGGCTGGCTACTGCTGTTGGGATGGACCCCACCAACCGTCTAGCACAGCCAATCGGGCGGCAACTCTGTCAGCTACACTTGTGCCAGTGGGTCTGCAGCCTTTTGGAAATGGCTGCCTTGCAATTCTGCTTTTGGCCCTCCATCGTGTGATGGCTGACAACAAAAGGCCAGATCCTGGCAATCACATTCAAAACACCTTTGCTTGCTTTTATTGTTTCATCACAACGTTAATTTCAATACTGCAGAAATCTGTCACACCATTTGACTGTGAGGATTTGAATATCAGATTCCTAACCACCACCTCAAAGAGAGAGATAGAGAGAGATTGACATAACAATTGACATAACAACCCCCATATATCCAAGTTCAATTAGAAAGCATATTAGCATGCTAAATTGCACTGTACTGAAAATATATCTGCTTATGCAATTTGTGGGAAGGACAATTATTTTGCCACCTAAAGGTTTCTGTGCCTCCAATTACGTACATTATTGCTATTATGAAACTCAATTCAAAGGTTCCTGGAGCCATGCAGAAGTGGGGAGCGTACCTATGTTCCCCGGGTCCTATGTTCCCCGCTTTGTATGAGACCGGGGAACATAGGACCCTTTTTTAAAACCCTAACCCTAACCCCGAGCGGGGAACATAGGACCCAGGGAACATAGGGATGACCCCCAGAAAGTGCAAACATTAGCCTACCGTGCTGCTAATTGGAAATTCACACAACAGTGTAAAACCACACAGACGGCATTAATGAGTCCTGATGGTAGCCTATACAACAAGTAACTCCCCGCTGACAACAGAACACAAAACAAAGCAGGGCAGAGTATGGAGTGGAGCTCAGCTTTTCATGAAGTCACACCGGGCCGCAGAGTTGGTGAGCTAATTAGCAGGTGGTACTCAGAAAGGCTGGAGGAATGGACAAAAACGAGAGGTTATGAGTAGCTGGAGAATGAAACTGAAAGGGGAGAGAGATAATATCTCTGTGAACTCTTCCCTGGCACCCCAGCCCCCACCATCACCACCCTACCACCACCCTCCTCCTCTGCTGTCAGAGTCTCTCTAATCGGTTCTAATGAGCTGGAAAATGTCGTCTAGCTCCTGACCTCCTCACACCTCATGCACTTTCTGCAAAAAGGAGAAAAATGATTTGGGGATAAGGGAAAAAAGAAGGGAGAGGGAGAAGATTGGCGGGTGAAAGGGTAAGAAGGAGGGAGAGTGGGTGTTTTCTTTTTTTACTGATAACTCAAACTCACACAAAGTGCGAGACCACTCAGGTCATCATGTCTACAGTGTGCATTGTATGGTCCCCAAAACCTCACAGATGGGAGCAACTGGCCACTGGGAAGAATCTTCTTATCAACTAATACACCGAGCCAGGCTTTGCATGCTCTTGGGTATGTACATGTCCTATTTACATATTATTGTTTATTTTAATTAGAAATATATACTGTACGCACATTAAACAATTGTGACACTATCACATGCTCGAATAAAGAAATTACAGTAGATATTCAGCCCACGAACATGAAAGTAATTACAAAGCAGTTGTGGTTTAAACCAATTGTAATCTCTTAATCTGTAATTTCATTGTAACAAAGGACATATCCACACCCTGACATCGCTGCAGACACATGGGGTCAGGAGAGCAACATCCACCAACTCTGGGAATGGGTGTAGTCTATTGAAAACCATGTCAGGCAAAGGGGTCAAATGAACTTAATTATCATACTACAGAACAACACAAGGTTGCCAGAAAGTCCAGGTGCTCCCACAGTATGGTGTGAGTTTGAGATCCTTGTTATTCAACCTGCACCACTGATATATTCAACAAGCATTGTTAGGGAGTGAAGACAGTTTGTTGCATCAGCTGCAAATAACTCCTATGTATATGTGATATCTTACGTATTTGTGGCATATCCCATATGGCATATCCCATTCTACTTCTTTTAAAAGGAAATCATTTGTAAACTCTAACTATAATAGGCTATGTTTTCATTAAAGGTGCTCTAAGCGATGCTAACGTCAATTCTGTTGACTTTCAAACAAAACAGAGAGCTAGCTTGATACTTCCTCCCCCTCCCTCCCGTGCTGCTCCTGTGCAATTGCAACTCTCCTAAATGCGCATCTCGTCTGTGATTTGCTGGAACAGTTTGTCATGTTTTTATGGGCTAGGTTTGCCTAGATTGCTTTTGTTGCCGTTTTTGGAGCCTGGGCTGTCCACAGAGATCAAGTTTTTTTACAGTGTCAGGACACAGACAGCTAGTGGTTGGTTGGGTGATGTTTGCAGCAGGGTTGGGTAGTAACGGATTACATGTAATCTGGATTACGTAATCAGATTACAAAAATCAAGTAACTATAATCAGCCCAGATTACAATAAAAAAAAATGCGTAATCACATTACAGTTACATTGTTGGGGATTACCTGATTACATTTTATCATGCAAACAATGCAACTTTTTTTATGATTCTTTATTCATTCATGTTGATTTTCTCCCGACTGGAGGGTCATACTGTCACGACATTCTCCTGAAATGGGGAGGAGGGTTTGGAGATCATGATACCGTGTCCAAAATGTGCATCCATTGCTCAGAAAAATAAGGCTTTGACAAATTCTGGGAAATTCTTGGATTCTGCCATAGACCTCAATGTTAAAAAGGGAGCCCGATCACTGCATAAATGGGGGATAGTGCCCCCCCCCCCCTCGTGCAGGGCGTGTACTACTGCTACCCTATTTGCATACATTTCCAGGGACAGGAAAAGGCCTCTCAGGAAGTATCTTCGTAATCAACCATCTTTGGCTTAACCCTTCACTGATCCCCGAGCGCCGCTGTAGCAGACAGCTCACTGCTCTGGGTTAGTGCGTGCTTCACCTCACTGTGTGCTCTGTGTGCTTCACTAATTCACGGATTGGGAGACCAAATTTCCCTCACGGGATCAAAAGAGTATCTATACTTACTTATTAACTTATTTACTATTGGGGCAGGTCTTTCGGCACACTGCCTGATCTTTTCCTCCTAATCTTAATGTAGCCTCTTGTTTTAGTGTTACCGTTTACTTTGAGAAAGTCACCAGGTCCCCCTGGTTGAAAAACATCCCAAAGGAATCATTTTCTCACCCCCACAATTGAAATGGACATGGTGTCATTCAATCTCAGGCCATGTCCCTGGGTCAAAAAAATCCAGCGAAAGCTAAATTCATTGTCCAGGTGTGCCCTTATAGAGGTTAAGCTGAGTTGTGCATGTTAAGAGAATAGTGATCCATGATCACATCCATGATGACTAAGTGATCAATTTTGGGATGGGGTGAAAATTTCAACCACCAAAACACCACCCCCAAAGTGGAGAATAGCTATAGAAATGTATTAGTTTTGGGTGCAGTAAGTGACATAAAATGTTTTAGCCTAAAAAATGTGTGGCATCGCTTAAAGCAACACCAAAGAGTTTTTGTACCTTAAAATAATGTTTCCAAAATTGTTTCCGTTGTTCATCAACTTGTAACAGGGTGAACGGCACTTCTGCATTCGCTTCGTGGCCCTCTATCGGCTATAACCGCACTATGTAAGTTTGCCAGATCGGGTAGCGGGTTTGTAGTTCGATGGAATGAGACATAAGAAACTACAAATTTGACTTGAATGATGTTGCAATACATCGTACTTTCATAAAATCATGCAACATATTCTACCTTGTCTATGGACATCGTTATTTGCAAAGCCGTTGTTGGATAAACAAATAGCGTGCGTGCGACAGAGGAAAAGTTATTTGGTGTTGCTTTAAAGCACCTTTAAAAATTAAGCTACACACAATGCACGTGATTTCCTGCTGGCAGCCAGAATATCTGGCGCGTTAGTTTCGTGGAGGTATAGGCTAGGTAGAAGGCTTCGCAAACATGGAAAACTGGCTAAAAACAGGGACACTGTCCAAAAGACCTAATTAAAGCGATCGAAGAGGAGAAGCGAGAGAAACAGAGCAGGAGAGAGGTAACGATGGAATGGGATGGGGGGCAGACTAATGAAGGTGGAGCGCAGGGGGATAAAAGAAAGAATGAGACAGAAAAGACTGCGCAAAGAAAACAAAAGTATGATGAGGCATATAGCCTTAGGCTTGAATTGGGAGACAGACTGCCCAAAGCCACAGTGTGTGGTTTGCAGTTCATGCTGTTTTCCAGCGAGAGAGCTCATAGACCAGTTGCACATTTTGATTTTGTTATTTGTTATCATGTAGGGCGGCTAATTAAACATGATGCCTGGAATGCGTCAATAGAATGTGTTTTTATGTTTTTATCTTTTTTATGTGTTGGATTTTGGGGGTACGCGAGCCGAACCGCTGCTCTACATACATATGTTGAAAATGTTGAACACTTTGTTGTTTAAAAAGTTGAGATACAAGACATCCAGTTCTGCAGTGATTTATCTTTCACATTCCACTGCTAGGTGCACTGTTATTGTAAGGGATTGGCTGTCATCTGGAGGTGATGAACTGTTTATAATTTGGTTTGTAGACCATTAAGCCAAACCAAGCTTTCAAACGTGTACAGGCATTTTCATTGACAGCATAGCCTTGCAAACCACTTCCCACATGTGTCTCCCCTCTGCCATGTTTCTCAGAAAATGGGAAAATCTTCTGCTGATTCTGTCCCTCCACTAGGCTATATAATATCCTTTGTCCTCGCTAATCCTGAACAGCTTTCTGTCCACATCAGAGTGAACCCTGCAATTTCTCCCACAGCTATTTCAAAACTAACACCCATGGATCGATAGCAGTGTTCAGGGGGTATGGAGGCACCACATATCGCAGTACACAAAAGGCGCTCCAAATTCCAAATAAATTCTCATTTTGCAGTTAAGGATGATTTTTCTTTTTTATATATATTTGTGGCATCATAGCGTCGATGCCGTCAGAGGAGACAGTGGCCAAGGTCATGGTGATTTATACCTAAAGAAAAAAAATTGTTACGTCCTAAAATTATTACGCCCTTGTCAGTGTAGCCTGATCATTCTCTCTCTCTCTGTCTCTCTCGCTCTCTCTTTCACTCTTTCTGTACATGCATCAGATACAGAGATACGTGTGCAAACCTCCCTCTCTGCTCATACCTGCCATGTCAGATTTTTGAGACTGATTATAACTGGGGCAGGGTGAGGGATTTTCCAGGGTAATTGTTCTCTAGCGAGCCCCCTGTGCTTCTGGCAAACATCCACCTCTGCTCAGTTTGAGTCTGTAATCACATCACTCATAACCTTGCCCACACCCCCAACCGAACCCATCCACCCACACCCCCACCCTCCCAATGCGTATCACTTCGCTGCAATCTCCACCTCCCTTCTGTCCCATTTCCCCCCACTGCTGCTGAGAAGGGTTAATACACCTTCCACAGCCACAAATGAAATCACCACAATTATAGAGGGCTCTCCAGCCAACTAATCCCCAGGCCTAAACGAGAGCTGAGTCTCACAAGGTGACCCTACATTTTATTTTTTCGCTTTGTCTTTATTTTTTCATTATTTGGCACTCCTCCTGCCTCTCTCTCCCTCCCTCTCTCTTTCTGTCACTCCTCCTGTCTCTCTCCCCCTCTCTCTCAATCTTTCTCTCTCTCTCTTTCTCTCTCTCTGTCCATCTCCCATGAGTGAGAGAAGTGAAATGAGAAATAAGTGAGTGTATCACACACACTCCGCTCCCCCATCTTTCCCCCTCCCCTTATTTGAAGGGACTGGAGAAATCCCAGCAGAGCACTTGCTACTGAAATCAAGTTTAGCGTGTGTGTGTGTATGCGTGTATATGTGTGTGTGTGTGTGTGTGTGTATGTGTGTGTTATTCATCCTTGCACTACAAACAAGTGGGTCACCTTGGACTCCATCTGAGGAGGCTCAGAGCCACTGCTCACAGTAGGAGGGAGCCGCTCGCTCGACGTCTGTCACAGCGGAGAGGACAGGACGCCCAGGTGGAGTGCCACCGCAGCAGTGTCATCCCTCTCCATGCCGGTGCCACCCAATTCGCTGTCAGGCACAATTACCGTTGCACCAGGATTCAACACCCCAGGCGACCGACCAGTTGATCGAGCGAATGACTGAATGCAGTAGAAAACAGGGATGGGATTTCCAGATGTTTGAAACCCCCACTTTAAAGAACACTTCTGTTCTTTCTTATTCTCCCTCTTTCTCTCTCTCTCTCTCTGTCTGTCTGTCGTTCGGAGAAACTTGAAATGTGACCCACAAAGCTGCTATTTGGGAAGGGAGTGGGGGAATTGGGCGGGTGGGGAGGGAGGCACTGAATCAATCCATGCTGCTGGTGGTGGTTTCCTGGAGGGTTGCAGCGAATGGTGGTGGTGGTGTGTAAGTGTCTGTGGGGGAGTCATTTTGATCCACGGCGTGCTGTGCGATGCAGGGCGTCTCTCTTTCTCTTTCTCTCTCTTTCTCTCTCTCTCTCTCTCCCACAAACAGCATTTGACATCAATCTGACAGGAGTCGAAATGAAAGAGGAAAAATATTTAGCTTGAGTCAGAGTTAGATCCCGTTAAGGGCTCCAGTGTTTTCATAAGGAGGTAAAGTCATGATTTGTCAAAGGGTAAGCATCTCTGCGGAGTCTGAATCACTGTGGCTTTAAACTAATAGAGAGAGCAAAATAAAGGAAGACAGAGAGTGAGTGAGAGAGAGAAAGCAAGAGAGGGAGATTAGTTTAAATGCTGCCATCTCTCATCTGTTCCACTAGAGTGTATATGTGTGAATGCGTTTCCATCATGTTTTCACAGCTATTGTTAACACCACACCATCTTATTCATTTCAGTCTCATCAAAAGAGACCGTTGGTCTGAGTTCTACAGAAGTGTAACATTGATTATTTGAACGTACAAAAGCCTTGTATAGAGTGAGAGAGAAAAACTTTGACTCATAATGGTCATTTCACCACATTGAAAATAACATTGCATCACAACCGTGAAAATACAAAAACAATGTTTTTTAGGGACTTAAATGCTTTGCTTTGGAGACATACATGGCCAAACGGTGGTTTTGCCTGTGAGATTTCGATTGCAGCTGAGTCCTGAGTTACAGGCCACTGTGTTGTCCTGCAGGCCAAGTCCTGCCCCGATTTGCTGGGCTGATTTATCCAGGGCCAAAGCACAGCAGCTGGGTACCACAGCACTGAAAATATATTTTTTTACAAATGAAAAGGAAGGGCTCAATTTGATGCCCAGTTGACAGACTTTTATTGTGGTAGCTAGGAATCAAGGGTCCCTTTCTCACCTACATTTTTCGAACCAAACCTTGACTTGAAGAGGTCATGCTTGGGTGTCAGTTTGTAGTCTCAGTAATGGAAAACCTGACACATTTCCACTTAGTAGCACATTTTTGTAATATGATTGGCAACTTTTAACTTTCCAGGATGGTTGATTGTTTGATAGCCTAGTCTTTGCTGCTGAAAAGAGATGCTTTTTAAAAATAAAAGTTGTTTAGTCACAGATGGAGGTACAGTCTTTATTTCAACGCAGCTTAAAGACCCTAAGTGCAAGTCAGAGAGAAAGATTATGAAATGTCTAAAACGAGGACCTTGACAAACAGGAACCTTGGGACATTGATTAAAATATTCAGAGATATTTAAATATGTAGATACATTCATGATCATGTTTTTGTGCAACTGAAAATAACACGGTTTTCAGCTAGAAATATTCCTTTTACTTTGTTTTGGCTGCCTTTCCTCATAGCCCTGAAGAGCTCTCACATACAGTAATATAAGAGTCAAGACATTTTGTAAAGTTAGATAGTTTAATAATCATTGTTCAGAAACAATGTATGTTACATTCTATGGCTACTTCCTACAGTACACATTGTTACACTCTCACATAAGATACTCACACATCAATACCAAATAAGAGCAAGTGCTTTCTCTCCTTCACCTACCTATGAAATAGTAGTTAATAATCTAATATAACTTTATAATTTTATCTTATCTTATCTGAAACACATACAGTACTTGGCAGCATACTTGGCCAGATCAAACATACTCTGTCATGTTTACAGTGAAGTTCTTTTTTCAAAAAAATATTTAAACAAAAATCTTTAATCTAAAATGATCTGAAATGAAGAAGAGTTACAGTATGTGGTGATTTCTTGTTAATCGGATCTTTACTGTTTAGAGGATAAGATATCTAGGTGGGTCTGCATGGCCTGAGTAATATACAATGCTGCCATTTTATTATTTTGGCACTCAGTAAGAAAATATGGATGTTGTATCTCAGCTCCTCCGTTGCAAATAAAAACTGTATAAATAATGTGAGGGAATGTGGTACATTTTAATTCAGCCATGTGCAAAAGAAAAAAAACAGCCTTCTATACCCATCTTTCCACCTGCTCTGGTTTTAAATGAAATTGTGTCCTGGGGGAGCAGGCGGCATTATTACTGAGGCGTAGCAGGATAACATGCCATGAATTCCACTAGCTGGGAAACAAACAAACATTTCCCTCGACATGGGCCTCGTCTGCGTTTCTCCTGCCTGCCGATAATGCCTGCGCAGCAGACAGGGAATTATCAGCTCGATTTTTTACTGGATGGACAGCATTCATCAACACGCTTTTGCCTTAAACAGATGATCTCCTCTAGTTCACTCTCTCTCTTTGTCTCTCTCTCTCTCTCTCTCCTCACTCTTCTTTTCCTCTCTCTTCACCTCTTCACTTCGAAGCAGATGTTAGACGAATGGAACTACCACTGTCTTTGTCTGAATATCATTGTTATTACCGTGGTGACCGTGGTGAACAGGAAGTCAAAGCCATCATGTAATAAAATTGATGCGCACAAGGCAGTGTCGGAGGTGGTGATACCAATCAGGGCGAAAAGAGATCTTGGAAGAGGACAGCGCGGACATATTGCATCCTGTCATGTGCCGCACTATGGAGTGCTTCACGGACGCATGCACTTAAGCAAGACCAGATATGATGGACAGGATGTTAATGCTGGCATGAAGCATCACTTTTTGGACAATGGCATTACTTTACAGCCTGTACCTGCATTCGACTTTGATGCTCTGTACTTTACCGTACATAAGGTGTGAGCTTGGTGTGATTTCAAGCACAGATAATGACTTTAAGAGATTAATTAAAAATTAAGTGTGTAGCTCAAACTCTGAACCCACAAATATTGGGTCAAACTCTTATGCTCTACCAAAGTGGCGGTCTCTAGTTAATCCTCTACTGATGTCCCCTGCTCTCAAGCTAGGCAGCCTCTGTGGCATGAATCCTCATGAAAGAAACATGCAGTTGGTCCAGACCAGGACACACAGTTCTCCTTGTTATTCAGTGGTCTGTAGAAACCCCATGGTTTGTCTTTTCTCATGTCTCTCTGTGTGTGTGTGTGTGTGTTCCAGTCAGGGGAGTCCCAGAGGAGAAGGTCCATGCACTCTGGGGAAACTCTCCCTGTTCATGTGGGGAGTCTTTGGGGCAAGCCAGCAGAGACTGATGGGCATTTCATGCGATCTGTCAATCACAGGGGGCTGGGCTGGGCTGGGATGGGATGGGGAAGGAGTCAGGACGGGGTGGGAGAGAGGCTGTCTGTCTGTCGGTCTTTCCGCTGGACCAGCTTACCCAGCTGCGGGCCGAAAGTCTAGAGATAAGACTCCAACTGGCAGACGGCTGCCATGGGCTATCGATGGAACATGCGCCACACACACACACGCACACACACAAACATACACACACACACACAATGGCACTAAGCCGACGCAGTGACGAGGCACTTGTACTTCTCATGCTGTCAATCAGGCCCATCTCTGTCCTGCAGGCGTGTGCAGGAGAGCCAGCAGCTGGAGTCACAGCACAGCAGGCCCACCCTGTTCCTCCCCTTATCTCTCAGCATGGCAGACAGATACAACCACAACAGGAATATGTGGGAGACAAGCTAAATCTAGCCAGGATGGATTTAACATGCAAGACAGTATCACTTCTGTTGCAAGTCAGAAAATATCACTTATACAGTCTGATGCGTGTAAAAGACTTTGCGTTCACACTGTGCAGGATTTGAATTAAGGTTACTGCCAAGTTTCTTTCTTTGAATAAAAGTTGTATTGATGTCATCTTTGCTTTAAGACTGTATTTCATCTTCTTTGAGAGACTTGAAACTTCTGTGGTTCTGTAACTGTTGATTGATGTGTTTTAATTGATGTGAAAATGATGTGATAATGTGATGATGTATGTATGAAAACTGCCTCTCTGGAAATAATCTTCAAAGACATAAAGCAGATCAACATGATATTTTGAGGGATGCTGACTTGGCTACAGCACAGTAGAGGTCAGATGACTTTTGTTTCACCAGAACATTTTCAGAAAGGACACTCTTACTTACTCCCTCCTACTCTCTCTCTCTTTTCTCTCTCTCTCTCTCTCTCTCTCTCCCTGCACTCTCTCGTTCCCTTTGTGTCAGGAGTAAACTCTCTTGGGGTTGCGTGTCTCCTCTGGGAGATGACTATCAAGTTTTCATCCTACAGACACTCATCCTTCCCACAGTTCACATCTCAACACTCATCTTTGTTTGCTCAAGTGACAGCGTGTATATCCTCTCACGCTTAGCGTGTTACATGATGTCTGCACATCTAATCTAGGCCTATGTGTACTCAAGCATTAAGGGGAAATATTTGACAATAGTGCTCATGACATTTATAAAGCACACATTTCCAAACACTGTCACGAATTGAACGCTAACTTGGAATAGTAGCTTTTTGACAGTTATTTAATGAGACAAAGTTTATATATTTATATATATATATATATATATGTATATTATGTATGTGAATAATTAACTTATTTTAAAACAGAACATCTTTGTACAGCATATTGAACAGTATAAACCATGCTATTATGTGGGTTGTAGCATAAATGGGGGCTCGTCTCGATTTTTTATCAGGCATTACTGTAAGCCCATGCACCACTGAAAAGCCGAAACGAGGCCAGTGGGGGTGCAGAAGGGTACAACACTATTACTCCATTAGCGTGACTAAACACCTCCACTCTTTACCCTCCTAACACACACAACATGTGCAGAGCTCTCAGAGACAGCTTTTATGTTTTTGATAGTGAGTGTGTCAGGTAGGTCTGTATGGGGTATTACTACCTCCTTGTTGCATGTTGTTGGTGAAGAACCAATACACAACCTCTTGTTGCTCTACCACTGATGTCCATATCATGCATGCCTTTACACGAGCAGGGCATTGGCTCTGTAACAGCCTCCCTGGGAGGGAGCAGATATGAGATTTGCATCTAGTAAAAGGCCAGCCTTCACGAGCCTGCAGATGACTGACTGTGTGGGGAGGATAGGGACTCTGGAGCCAGGGCCCTGCCAGAAACTTCTGCATGGCCCTCTTGTAATTATGAGGGAAAAGGCTATTCATCTTAGCTCTGTTTTAGAAGAGGAGAAGGAGGGAGAGGAGGACCAGAGAGAGAGAGAGAGAGAGAGGAAGGAAAGGAGGGAGGGAATCACGATTTAATGTGAGGCACAGAAAAAAATGAGACAAAGAGGTAGTTCACCTGTCTCCTGTCTGAAAAGGAAAAACTTGATGGGATATGCATTTGTCCAACTGGGAAGAGTCGGTCATGTGCACACGCACATGCGCACACACACACACACACACACACACACACACACACACACACACACACACCACACACACACACACACACACACACACACACACACACACACACACACACACACAGACTTTGAACCTTTGGTGATGTAGATTCGCACAGCTGCAAGGGAGTTGAAAAATGAACTTGAGTCCCAATGGACTATAGGGCAATTCCGCACAAAACTGTCACATCCATAACGCCAATACAATGTAATGGTATTTAGTTTGCGTTATGGACGTGACAGTTTTGCGTGGAATTGCCCTGTATGATAATACTGGTACACATTCAAACCCGCCCAAAGTGGTTTATGTCTGCCAGCCTAGACAGCTCTTAAAGAAACAATAGCCACTGTGACAAATCCTAATGCTGATAGTGTTCTCTGCTCTCTCACACACAGATACTCCTTTCTAATCCATTCCCAATTACAGTAATACTTTAAATGAAATTTGACAAGGTAGTATCCACAATTCGGCTTAAAGGCACACAAATAAACTCTTTACCCGGCCATCATAGCAAGCTCTGTCCCCCATGTCTTTTGCTTACTTAGTCCTGTTGTCTTTAATAACTGAGAGATGGGACTCGTGACCCACAACCCCCTTTGGGCTGGACCCTTGTCACCAGGTCCAGAGCGCTGGGCGTCCACCACTCCCCTGACCAGTAGTGTGGCTGCAGCTAACATAACAGAGAGCGGAGGGCTAATCTGCGAACTCCGCTAGCTAATGTGGAAACAGCTCCCGCACCACGTCTGGTTTCGTGTATTTCATTAAATTGCCATTAAGACATGGAGAGAGCAAAAACCTTGCTTGTAACCTCAGCCCTCTGTCAAACACACACACACACACACACACACATGGTTTCCCATGTCTGCCCTGTTACAGATATTAGATAAATATTTTTGCAGAGGTGCTGGGAAATTTGTCACGGCGTAGTCGAGGTGGTGGAGGGAGGAGGCTCAATGAGGCTTTGTGTGCGGAGAGACGAAAGTCAAAAGACAAGGAAATGAGCTTTTTAATGGGCCAAGAAAAAAAAAGAAACTCCGGGAATGTGTCCACTCCCCAGGAATAATGTTTTATTTTCACCCTGATATCCTTCACGGCCTGTTTCAAGCTGGAGAGTGTGGTTGTTGGAAAGATGGATGGAAATGAGTGTTTGTTCTCTCGAAGAATCGGGGAGCTTTGCATGGGCTTTTTCCCTCTTTTCCCTCTCACCCAGGTTCTCTCTCATGAATCTAGGGAGACGCAGACTCATCTGTGTTCAACTGGATGTAAGGATAGATTGGTATGGAAATGAGAAGAGTACAAACACACATCCTTGAAGAGCCCTTGAGACTCCCAAGCATGCCTCAAACACGAGTGCGCACACACACACACACACACACACTCACACACACACACGCGCACACACACACACACGCGCACACACACACACACACTCAAGAAAACACCCCTTTCGCCCTTCTTCCCTTGCTCTCTCTCTCTCTCTCTCTCTCTCTCTCTCTCACACACACACACGCGCGCACACACACACACACACACTCAAGAAAACACCCCTTTCGCCCTTCTTCCCTTGCTCTCTCTCTCTCTCTCTCTCTCTCTCTCACACACACACACACGCACACGCACGCACACACACCCTTCAAACAAGTGCACTCAAACAGTTTGGTTGTTTTGTTCTATTTTGTTTGTTTTCTGCTTTTTCTGACACTCACTTTGCTTCCAGCTAACTGGAATCCACCCAAACGATGATGAATCTCTTCCACTGGTTTTGTGCTGATGCATTCAGCAGCAGTCCATCAGTTAGAAGCTGGAGTGGGGGCCTCTTGCTCAGAGCCCACAGGGTTGCATTGCACGGGCTAAGACATGCTTGGGGGTTAGGGGGAATTTGTGTATGTGGTGGAGATTGATTGTTAAAAGCTGCCATCTCTCCATCATGCAGACATATCCCATGCCCCCCTCTCCCCCCCAAATGATGATGGATGGCTCCGCCTGATTGGCTGGTGGAAGCCCCTTGTGTGGGGTGGCCCCGCCTTCCCAATTGCACAGTAACACCTCCCTTGTCTTTTCCTCTCCGCCACACTACCTGTCACTCCCATCCACCCACCCGTTGATTAAAATTACCCCAGAACCCCGTGGATGATTGCAAGGGGTGGGGGCATTCACAATCACACACACACACACACACACACACACACACACACACAGACACACACACACACACACACACACAATGAGGGGGTCGGGCTGTGGAAATGGTGAAATGTTAAGTGTGCTTTCTTCCCCGCTGAGCCTTTATTGGTTTTTCTTCATTAAAATGAGCAGTTGAAAAAAAATAGAGAATGACATCTCATACTGCGACTGGCCCTCTAATCTTTAGAAATAATTTGCAAATGTCCCTTTACAGCTTTTGGAGATGTAACCCCTTATGCATGCACAGTGTAATTGTTCCCAATATAAGTGCATATATTCTGGAGGTCATTTTGTGTTTAAACTGACCTAATGAAAATGATTAAATGGTAAACCCCCACCCATGTGGAATACTTGGATACTTCACATAGTGTGATTATTATAATTATTTCCATTTATCTCCTGCACAAACACAATCCAGACAAGAAGAAACTGAGTGAATGGTACAAAACGTTTTTTGGTTGTTTTTTGAAGCGAGGACCAATTTTCCAATCAAATAATCTGACAGATTTTAATGTGCCAGACTTGAAAGTGTGTCGATCAATAACGATGACCTTTAGCCTCAGATCGCCTCTTCGTAGGGCTGCGGGCTAAGACACCCGAGCCGCCTCGTCAAGACGTCATTAACACTCAAAGCGAGGCCTCATTGTCTTTCCCCCGTCTCTGAGGTTAATTGAGTGTGAGGCCTTATGTGTCGTACTGCCCCCCCCCCCCCCCCAACCATTCCACACACCCAACTGTAATGTATTCCTTTCTTAATGTCAACCCATCTCTCCCAGGGAGAATAAAAAATCCTCCCAGTAACTTAGTCCCAATTATAGCAGGGATAAATGGGATTGATGTATCCCTCAGAAATAAATTGGGTTTGGCTGGTCCCCTAAGGTGCAGAGTGGTGTTAGCATTTGACAGCTCGTCTCATTGCCTTTCTATTGCATGGGAGAACGAAGAGAGACATGGGCCAAGATTATTTGTGCCACTGGAATTCACCAGTTCCAGCTGAGGACACTGTTATCCTTTTTAGCGTGAGTGAAAGAGTGCAATGAAGGCACCATAAAGAAGTGGTTGCATGGTGTGCACTGGTTGGGCTTTTTCTCTTTGAAAAAGGCATAGATTATGAACAATTCTGAAAATGCTTTCATCGTGAAATTCTGTAAAAAGCTTTGCAAGTCTTTTTATTTTATTTATTTTACTTTTACTAACCAGGGAAAAAAACACATTGAGATTGGTCTCTTTTTCCAGTGGGTTCCTTACGCAAGCATTGCTTGCTCTGGATGGCCTCGATGGAGGGGAGTGAGGAACCGGTGATGCGTTGGGCAGTTTTCACCACCCTCTGCAGTTCTTTCCGGTCATGGGCAGAGCAGTGGCCATACCAAACTGTGACACAATTGGTGAGGATGCTCTCGATGATGCAGCGGTAGAAGTTCACCAGGATCTGAGGAGACAGATGGACCTTCTTTAGTCTCCTCAGAAAGAAGAGACGCTGGTGAGCCTTTTTGATCAGGTTAGAGGTGTTGAGGGTCCAAGAGAGGTCCTCAGAGATGTGGACACCCAGAAACTTGAAGCTGGTGACACGCTCCACCTTAGTCCCGTTGATGAGAATGGGTGTGTGTGTGCCAGCTTTGGACTTCCTGAAGTCCACAATGAGCTCTTTGGTCTTCTTGTTGTTGAGAACCAGGTTGTTATCGGTGCACCACGATGTTAGGTGCTGGACTTCCTCCCTGTAGGCCAGTGGTTCTCAACCTTTTTTGAGCAAACGCCCCCCTGACCTTACTTTGATCCTTTGATCCCCCCGCCCCCCCCCCCCCCACACACACACACAATTAAAAAAAAAAAAATACATCCCCGGGTAGGCTATAGGCTACTCACACTCATGCTATATTGCTTAAATAAAAAAAACGAGCCCATTTCTGTGCTGTTTTGGTTTCTTCTGGAATTATAAGAAAATGTCCCTATGAGCCTACATGTATTTTATTATTAAGCAGATTTAGCCCACTGTTAGAAGCAATAGGAGACTGGTTGGGTAAAAAAAAAAACACTACCACATCAGCATTGGTTGTAATGATTTTTTTTTTTAAATCAATAGGAACATTAAATGTAGGCAACAAGACGTGTCATTTTATCATGGACAAAAATCAAGTGCACATCACGCAGACATGGGGGACTCGAGTCACATGACTTGACTCGAGTCACATTTTTTTAAGACTTGAGACTTGCTTGATCAATATGTATAAAAGACTCGACTTGACTTTAACTTGTTATTCATGACTTGAGACTTGACTTAGACTTGAGACAAATGACTTGACTTCTTATTTTTTTCATAGATATTAAGGAGTTAACTTTACGATTTTAGAAAATTTGCTCAGGTGCTGTTGCATGCGTCAGGCGAGCAAACCTGTCATTGTAACCTACCAAGTGACGCGACGCGACAGACCAACAGCAAGTGCCAGATCAAATGAGACAGACTGAGGTAGGCTAACTTGCAAATATGGAAGGCTCTACGTTTATACCAAAACATAATAATGTTTGGCTTCACAGATGATGTATCTGACAACTCAAAGGAGAAATTAATAGCAGTCTGCAAGTGTGCAAAATAGCGACATACGTCAAATTTGAGGCATGTTAAGAGTTGACTTTGAATATATTATGCTTTTTAGTTAATGTCATATTAGGTTAAAATGTGTGAAATGGCAAAGTGAAACATTTTCTTGTCTAAGTTTAATCTTGATATATATAGCGAAAATGTTGCCAATGTAACTAGGCGGGTCAATATAGGGTTCAACGTCAAAAAAATTGATACAAAAGGTTTTTTTGTGGATTCTGGTACTGTTGGACATGCTAAATAACATGCTAAAAATCTAGTAAAATCTGACCTTGGGAAAGGGGTCATTTTCAAAATGGCTGCCAAAATGGCTGTCAACAGGTTAGAATGGCTATATCTCAATTACTATTCAGCCTACAGGGGTGAAATTGATATCAAATGATGGTCAAATTAAACAAGAATAGGATTTTAAATGTTAAAATTGAAAATGTTTCAATGCTCTACCTTTTTCAGCCATAAATTAAAATCAATGCGTTTTAATACAGAGCAAATGCAATACAGGATTATTAACCATCTCCATGGCATGGAGGAAGATATAACTGGTGTTATATCTCATCTAGAGGTTATATGCTTTTAGAAAATATATGGTTTGGGATGTTTAATCTGTTTTGCCTGGACAATATAGGCTAAAATGTATCCCCTTTACACTAGATTCGCCTATACAGAATATTATATTACATTACATTACATTTGGCTGACGCTTTTTTAGCCGAAGCGACTAACAACATGGTAAAGTTTTAGAGCAATTCTCAACAATTTTAGGACAATTTAAAAAACAATACATTAGAATAGAGGGCAATGCATTGTTCATGGCATGGAGGAAGATGGGACATGTCTTAACTGGTGTTATATCTCATCTGCAGGTTATATGCTTTCAGAAAATATGTAGTTTAGGGTGTTTGATTTGTTTTCCCTGGACTGTACATGCCAAAATGTCTCTGCTTTACACTAGATTCACCAATACAGAATAGAGGGCAATGTATTGTTCATGGCATGGAGGAAGATGGGACATGCCTTAACTGGTGTTATATCTCATCTGCAGGTTAAATGCTTTCAGAAAATATATAGTTTAGGATGTTTAATCTGTTTTCCCTGGACAAAAGAGGCCAACATAATGTAAACTTCCACAGCTACGCAGATGATACCCAATTGTATCTTTCTGTGGAGCCAACTAACCCAGATGGCCTTTGCTCCCTCACTGCATGCCTAACCTCCATTAATCAGTGGATGAGCAAAAACTTTTTGAAACTAAATGATGACAAAACAGAGGTACTTCTGGTTGGACCAAAACTAAAGCGAGATATTATTCTTAGTAATCTGGGGAACTTGGCACACCAGGTCAAACCAAAAGTAACAAGCCTCGGTGTCATCTTAGATGCAGAGTTAAGTTTTAAGCCCCATATCAGTAAAGTTACTCAGACAGCCTATTTCCACTTGAGAAACATTGCCAAAGTGCGGCCCTTTTTAACTCAACAAGATGCAGAAAAACTAATTCACGCCTTTATCACTAGCAGGTTAGACTACTGCAATGCACTTTTCACTGGTCTTCCCAAAAAACATCTAAAGAAATTGGCACTCATACAGAACTCTGCGGCTAGACTTTTAACTAAGACTAAGAAGAGAGAACACATCACCCCTGTGTTGGCTGAACTGCACTGGCTCCCTATTTCCTATAGAATTGATTTTAAGGTTATGTTAATTACTTACAAAGCTCTGAATGGCATAGCACCTTCATATATCTCTGAGCTTTTAATATCTTATCAACCACAAAGGAAACTTAGATCATCCAATTCTAATCTTTTAATCGTACCCAAAGTGCTTCACAAACAAAGTGGAGAAGCTGCGTTTATCCATTATGCCCCCAAACTATGGAACACCCTGCCTCTGTACATCAAGCAGGCGAGTTCAGTAAATATTTTTAAAAAAGATCTGAAAACATACCTGTACAGGAAAGCTTTTAGTTAACTCATCTTATCCTGTAGACTACATTTTCAGATTATTCTACATCTGCTACTATTGGAGGGCGCAGCCAGCCAGAAGCAGATGGGCTCCCCCTATTAAGTCAGGTTCTGCTCAAGGTTTCTTCCTGGAATATGGGAGTTTTTCCTTGCCACAGTTGCCATATGGCGTGCTTGTGGGGGGTAAGAGGGTTAAGGCTGCCAGTCTTATGACGTCATTTTCTATATTTTTGATATGTTGCTGAGTATATCATAAACAGCAAAGAAAAGTGATTGATAATGACTGACTGACTATTATTGTGTTACATGCTTCAAATGTAAAGCACTTTGAGCTGCATTCTGTGTATGAAAGGTGCTATACAAATAAAGCTTTATTATTATTATTATTATTATTACAACATGTATCCGTTTTACACTAGATTCGCCTATACAGAATAGAGGGCAATGTATTGTGCATTCATGGAGGAAGATGGGACATGTTTTAAATGGTGTTATATCTTATCTACAGATTATATGCTTTCAGAAAATATATATTTTAGGGTGTTTCATTTGTTTTCCCTGGACTGTATATGCCAAAATGTATCTAGCCTGGCTAGCGCCACCACTTCTCAATGAGACGTGGTCTGGGAACCAAACGTCCATTTTCTCGTATTTGAAAAAAATACCCAGATCCGTTTATTGGGTGCCACGGATGTCTATCAAATGCGTCTGTGCATAGCTCATCATCGTCTTGCTTTCCCCCCTGTTCTGTGATTGGTTCCCTATCTGAGGCAAAAATTAGGGTCTCTGACTCCTCTGAAAGGAACTTGTGTGGATTGTCACATTGTACATTTTGACACGTTCCATAGGCAGCAGTGCAAGGTAATCCATATCTTCTACACAAACAGTGTGTCCAGAGTGTCTTGCAGAAATGCACACAATTAAGAACAGTTGACTGTCTCTGTACTTGGATCTAACATGAAAGAGTATTTGATTGAGGTTAATTCCATTCCATTCGGTAATCAGTATCTGAAAGCTAAACTGAGGAAGCGGTACGGGAATGACAAATGTTTCACAGAAGGGAAAGGTTTTGAAGGCATGGTGACACTGAGAGAGAAAACATCATGCATCCTCATGTCCTACTATAAGAACACTAAAAAAGGTGGAGATAAAGAGTCATCAGTGACCTCTTAATCTGATAAAACATGAAAAACATTTTCCTAGGCTGAATAATGCTTCAGATATAGCCAAAATTAGCCTCTGGCGGCCATCTTGGACGCCATCTTGAAAATTCTAATTCTTTAAAAATGATGATCTGATACTTTAGTGTGACATATATGATTCAGTGACCGCTACAGTAAATCTGATTAAACACGACAAACACTTTCCTAGGCTGAATAATGCTTCAGATATAGCCAAAATTAGCCTAAGATGGCCGCCATCTTGAAAATTCTAATTCTTTAAAAATGATGATCTGATACTTTAGTGTGACATATATGATTCAGTGACCGCTACAGTAAATCTGATTAAACACGACAAACAATTTCCTAGGCTGAATAATGCTTTAGATATAGCCAAAATTAGCCTCTGGTGGCCATCTTGGACGCCATCTTGAAAATGACAAGTCTTTGAAAATGATGAACTGATACTTTAGTCTGACGTATATGAATCAGTGACCTCTAAATCTGATTAAACACGAAAAACACTTTCCTAGGCTGAATAATGCTTCATAGCCAAAATTAGCTTCTGGTGGCCATCTTGGATGCCATCTTGAAAATGACAAGTCTTTGAAAATGATGAACTGATACTTTAGTCTGACGTATATGAATCAGTGACCTCTAAATCTGATTAAACACGAAAAACACTTTCCTAGGCTGATTAATGCTTCAGATATCTCAAATTAGCTTCTGGTGGCCATCTTGGACGCCATCTTGAAAATGACCCCTTTACTGGGGTCAGATTTTACTAGATTTTTAATATGTTATTAAGTACATCTAAAGGTATCATAATCAGTTGAAAAACCTTTTGTATCATTTTTTTTGAGTTTTTTTTTCCATATATTGACCCGCCTAAACCTAAAGTAAGCGCCTCTCTTTCTCCCTCCCTCTTAAACACGTCCCTGTTCCATACAGCCTAGTAGTAGGCTAACAACAGTAGGCCTAGCTAACTGCCAGCAATCAGCATAGAAAGGTAGCTTATCACATGTTAGGCTTGACCTCGGCGGCAGCGTTTGATTGATTGATTAGTTCACTTTTTTCAACATTATTGGTTCAATTTTCAACATTATTGGTTCCCTGGACAGGTGTAACTCGAACTGTTTGAATATATTTTCATGATTTGATGTGGCCTAGGCTACCTAATATTTGAGGCATATTTAAACAATAATAGGCTATTTTATAATAGGTCTACTTGAAATACATTTATTTTTATTCGTATACATTTCATCTTATTCTATAAACCATTCAGATGTAGGCTATGTGGCTTGAATGAATGCAATGTCTATTTGTTTGTTACAAATAAAACTCCAGCAGTTCATAACTAGCCTATTGTAGCTTATTTTAAAATGAAAACATGGGTAAATAATCATGAATTTCAATGATTTGGCTATGACTTGACTTGACTTGCTTGACCCTAGCTATGACTTGACTTGACTTGCTTGACCCAAGCTATGACTTGACTTGACTTGCTTGACTGTCACAAAAAATGACTTGGACTTGCTTGAGACTTGAAGGTTAAGTAAAGTAATTTATTAAAACATTAACTTATACCATGAAAACATAATTTACATAAATAAGTGCATCAAGTCAGTAAATGAGAAGCAAGAGAAAGCTAATCAAAAGTGTAGTGCAGATCAGTAAAGTGTGGACTATGTGTAATGCAAAAAGGCAAAAAGGATGAGGCTGCCGCCAGCATGAAGGCCAGAGCTAAGCCCAGTCAAGCAGAGCTGTGCATGGCAGAGAGAGAACTACTGGCAGGAGATGGTTTTTAAACAGTCCCGTCAATCAGCTGTTGTCTAGACCAGATGGACTGAACAGACAGCTCCCCCTTCAGACTGGGGGGAAAGAGACCGCCAAACATATATCAAAAGGTGGAGTGAGCACACCCAGCACGGCAAAGCCGGGCGTGACACATCATATACTATGTTTGGAGTGGAATTATAAGAAATCAACTTGTATCAACAGAGGTGGTAATCTTTAGGGCACAACTGGGGAAAAACTAGCTGGCTGTTTTTGTTTTTTCCCTCCAAAACTGTTAGCTGCTAGCCATCTCAATATCATTGAAATACACAATTTTGACCCACTATGGTTGAAAAAGTATAATTTTGGATAAATAGGGTTAACAAGTTCAATCAATAACTAAGGAATATTGACATTGTTTGTCTAAAAAAAATCAAAAAACAGGAAACTTACTGTCAGGATCAGTGGGGTATACTGCGAAGCACGTTAGACATATCTAGGCTATGTAGACATATCGAGGCTTGACAAAGCCTTGACTCAGGGGTATACGTTAAGTGATACTACGATAGCAGTTATGTGATATATTTGTCAAACTAGGCTTTCAGCTCAGATCTGTGCGCGTTCTCGGTGTTGGGATGACGTTGGCCAATCGTGAAACGTGGAGACGCACAAGACCGCCTCTATTTAAAAACAATTACTTCCGCATTCATGAGCGATAGCTTAATCTACACTCTCGGTCTTTTTTTGTGTCTAACCTATAACATCAAATAAATCAATTGTCATCAGTTGTTGTATGGTATGCACGTCCATAGTGGGATATTTGCACGTACAGCACTATTAAAGCGCATTCGAGATCCAAAATGTTAGTAGAGGCGGAGCTCCACCTGTAAGATATATGACAGATTCTTACACGTGAGATAACTTCGTTTTTAAGACAATTGATTGGTCAGTGTGCGGTAGATTACACGATTTGAGCTATAACTTAGCACATAACCTCCTCCCGACCAGGTTTGGTTGACAGCATAAGATACCATGGTGATATAGCGACACTAAAACAGATCCACTTTCGTGTCACAACATAGCCTGGCTTTGAGCGCAACATACCTCGCTAACCCACTAATCGAGATTCGTAGTACACCACACTGGACTGGACTGATGATTTTGTGCCACCCTGGTGACCATTTTGTGATTGTCCTGTGTTTGTTTTTGCCTGTTGCCCATGTGCTTTGTGTTTACCTGCCTGTCACCTGTCTTTGTCTCCTCCCCATCTCCTTATTTGGTCTGTGCTTCCTGTTTTGTTAGTTTTCCCTCCGTTTCTGCTTCCCCACCTGTTCCCCGTTATTGTCTTGTTGGTCTCGTCCAGTCCTCTGTCTTTCTGTTAATTGGTCTGTGTATTTCTACCCCCCTGTTTCGCTGTCCTTTGTCATCTCGTCTCTCTGTCTTGTCTAGTCAAAGTCCTGTATGTAAGTTTGTAATTGTAAGTTTGTATTTAGCAAATAAATGTGTTTGTCCGAAGTTTCCGCCTGTACGGAGTCCTGCGCTTGGGTCCTATTTTGAGTATCCTGACACTTACCAAAGCGTGTGAAACTGTTACGATCCTCTTTGCTGTAGGGATGGGCTTTATGAAACATTGAAACGTTCGAAGCAATTGTGCCAAATTTTTACCATAGCTTTGAAACAATTCCGACACCTCAGAGCTGTTTAGGGTGAAACAAATCTGTCAAATGCTTCGTATTGGAGATGTAGTCTTTAAAGTTCGTGGCTTGCTGTGTTACCTGTGTTCAGTCTTTGTCAAAAGCTAAGCAGTCATGCCCTTGGTCAATTACTGGATGGGAGACCACATGAAGTCACAATGAAGAGAATCTTATTGCTAACACTGTGTGGTTAATGATGAAGTAAGAAAACATATAAACAGATACGATCTGAAACAATACCTTACAAATCAAACGGGGATCGAACCACATTTGAGCAGCCTGGGCTACTGTGCAAAAAAACGCCCTCACTAACCACTACACCATCATGGTTATTGCTTAAGAAAAGTCTACACTGTTAATTGAACACGGGGGCACGCCTGCAGACACCGGTGAAATGCACCGAAGGTTCACTTAACTTTGATCACATGACATGGGGATTTTGAACGATGTTTCGAAGCAGTGGTCACATGACATGGCTGATTTGAACCACGTTTCGAAGCAGTGTTTCAAAACACTTGTGCTTCGAAGCCTCGACACTGATTCGAGATGTTGGTTTCGAATGTCACACGCCTACTTTGCTGTTACATTCACCTCAGACAAAGGTTCCTCAGAGATGGGACTGACCATGCTTTGTCCTGATCTAAATATTCAACTTGGGAAGTTTCATGGTGGTCTCTTTTTGAATATTTTTCCCTATTCACCTGGGTTTTTCCTGTCTTAGAATTTAGAGAACAAATGCTTAATTTGCATAAAAACATGAAATCTCAGACAACTTGCAATGGATTTTTTTCTTTGTTATCATGAAATATGACATATGTCATATCAACAGGAGAAATTTCAGAGTAACATTTATCTAATATTTATGTCCATCTTAAAAATAATGCTTAATTCCACCTTTGCATTGTAGCGTGACTTTACAATATGAAGATGTGATAATTATTAATCATAATCAGAATGATAATTTACTATTAAAAGACTTTTAGTCATATAACTGCTTAAATCCAGCTTGCTCTAAAACAAATAAAAATGTGCAAAAGCGGCAAGATATTGATGGACAACCAGTGTGAAACAAGTTAGACTTATAATGTTTAAAAACTTAGAAGCTTAGAATTGGAGTGTGTTTTCTTTTTTTTTTTGACCAATATCTTTATTAACTTTTTTAGTTACTACAAAAAAGACATACAGAAACAAAACATAAAATAGAACAAAGAGGCACATCGATTATTACTCTAAAGCACACAATATTACAAATTGGAAAAGAAACATGGTTGAGTTTTAGCAGATGCTTATCACAAAAAGAAAATCATTCAGAAAAAAACTATAGTAAAATCATTGCCTTCCATAAATGAACCCCACATCTATCCAACACATTCCTAAAAGGTGTACATAGTTACAATCACAACTATCCAAAACATTCCTAAAAGGTGTACATAGTGGTGGGGCTAGTCTTTCAGAATTTTTCAGGAACATGATGCTAGATTTAGCTGCATTAGCTTTATATCCTGAAAAGCTGCCAAATATTCCTATTACTTTTAATAAGGCAGGAATAGATATTTTAAGATCAGTCAAAAAGAGAACCACATCATCAGGATATAATCCTATCTTATTCTCAATATTAGTTATTTTGATGCCAGCTATCTCATTATTTCTGATTGCAATAGCTAAGGGCTCAATGGCCAATACAAAAAGCAGAGGGGACAGGGGGCAGCCCTGTCTTGCAGCCCTGTCTTGAAGCCCTAGAGTCATGATACAGGACCTTTATCCATCTAAGGAAGTAGCTATCCCAAAACGGTTAAGCACTTCAAACATGTATGGGTGTTCAACCCTGTCAAAGGCCTTTTCTGCATCAAGTCCTATTACAGCCATGTCAGATGCCTCATTCTTAGCATGTATAATATTCAGCAATCTACGAACATTGTGGAATCCCTGTCTTCCCTTTATAAAACCATTTTGATCTGGAGCAATAATTGATGACAGATGTTTATCCTACCTTCGGGCCAGAACTTTTGCTATTATTTTGGCATCATTGTTGATCAAGGAGATAGGGCGGTATGATTCACACTTTGTAGAGAGTTTTCCTGGCTTCAAAATTAAAGTTATAAGTGCATTCCTAAGTGATAAGGGCAGTTCACCCCTCTCTAATGATTCCTCACACATATTCAAAAAAGGTACAAGCAGCATACCCTTAAACTTTGTATAGATATCAATAGGGATACCATCAGGCCCTGATGCTTTTCCTCCCTTCATACTATCAATAGCCTCTGATAGTTCACTCAGTGAAATTGGGGAGTTAAGTTCTTTCTTGGCATTATTCCCCAGTACAGGTATTTCAATTCCATCTAGGAAATCATGAAGTGAATGAGAAACTGTAGAATCTTCCGATGTGTACAACTTTGAATGAAACAACTGGAAGGTACTATTAATAACTTGTAGATTAGTGATTTTTGTTCCTGCCTCTGACTCAAGAGGAACAACTGGAAGGTACTATTAATAACTTGTAGATTTGTGATTTTTGTTCCTGCCTCTGACTCAAGTTCTAAAACAGCTCTTTCACTTTGCGCTGCTTTTATACGCCAAGCCAATAGTTTCCCCGCTTTTTCTCCTTGGTCATAGAATGTCTGTTTTAGTTTCATTAAACTGAATACTGCTTTATTTGTAGATAACTCATTATACTGTGCTCTAAGAATAGCAAGCTTCTGTTTGGTCTCATCTGTCTCTTGTATATTAATTTCTGTTTCAAGTTCTTTAATATCCCTTTCTAACTCTATTAGTTTAAGGTGTTGTTTATTTGAAATACTACTTGTATAGCTGATCATTTGCCCTCGTATATAGGCTTTGAATGCCTCCCACCTTATAGATGTTGATGTTTGATCTGTATTGATTTTAAAATAAACATCTATATTTGTTCCAAGAAATTCCAAAAACTCTTTATCGTGGGCTTAATCGCCACACTGAAGACCCCTTAGGAGCTGCCTTAACACTATAATTAAGAAAAATCAGAGCATGGTCTGATATGACAATACATTTATATTCCAAATCGTTCACACTATCCATCAAGGATTTAGAAATAAGAAAATAATCTATACGGGAGTATGAATTATACGTAGCTGAGTGACAAGAATATTCCCGTCTAGCCGGGTTATTATGCCTCCAAATATCACAAAGATTTAGCTCTCGCATATAGTGTTGAATTATTTTCCTGCTCTGCGTGTGTGAAGTGTCTAATCCTAAGGATTTATAAAGAGTTGGATCAAGCGTACAATTAAAATCTCCTGCCAGGCAGAGGCATCCATGTAATGTTGATAAAGTCAGAAATAAGCTATCAAAGAAATGTGTATCGTCATTATTAGGCCCATATATACATACCAGGTTAATATCATGATCCAGTAAAGAGCCCTGAACAATGACATATCTGCCAGCTGTGTCTTGTATGGTGTTATAGATTCTTAATGGAACAGAGGAGTGTATCAGTATAGCTACCCCTCTTGAATGGGACGAATATGAATTTGACCTGATATGATATGATTTGACCTGACCATCTCCTTTTTAGGGGAGTATATTCATCAGACAGCAAATGAGTTTCCTGAATAAAAGCAATCTGTGTTTTTAGTTGTCTCAGCCTGGACATTACTTGTTTCAGCTTCACTATCTTCCTAAGACCCCTAACATTCCAAGAAATCATATTTATTCTAATATCACCACTCATGATACCAGCACACTGCTAAACATATTAACAACCATTTTGTAACCATGTCAGGTAATATGATGAATAAAGTGCCTCCAAAACCAACCAACATTAACAAACAAAACACAAAATACAAGAGCCTCTCCCAAACAAGGCAAAGAGTTAACCCTGTGCAAATGAACACGCACATCTCCCCCTCCCCCCAATGTTCAAGACCTCGGTTAGGCTCCAGTCTGATCTTCTAAAAGGAGCAGTGAGCTACTGAAAATCCACCAGAAATAAAGAAGAAAAATACTCAAGCAAAAAAAAACATTATCGGGCATAATTTCCGGCGTATGTAAACGGAAATAATTCGGATATAAAAAAGAAAGAGATATTTGTTCAACTATCAAGCGCATCATTGTGCATGTTGGAGCAAATGACATCTACAGAGAACAGCTGTATGTCAAAGAAGATTTCAAGAAACTTTTCTCGGCCCTATATGAGCTTGATATACAAATTTTCATCAGTGGCCCAATCCCAGCAGAGGGAAGCTTTGTATTTTCCAGACTATTCAGTTTAAACACCTGGCTCGCAAAAACATGCTTTTCAGTTGGGATGAATTTTATTGACAATTTTAACCTTTTTTGGAATCGCAGGGAATACTTCAGACCAAATAGCACAGAGCTGAGTTGGACTGGGGCCAAGATCTTAACCGAATACTATCACCTCTCTCTCCTACACCCAACATTTTTTCTGCCAACCTTGAGCCGAGCCTCTGATAAGCGCTCAGTGGCCATACCAACAGAACAAGCGGATGACATCAACAACTCAGTTAAACCAAAACACTCTGCACAGGCTGAAACAGAGATATGCCCAACCCCCCCTGCTGTGGGGCCCTCTGGTAACCACCCGCTAGCCTCCACTGAAATGCAGACCTTGGAGAAACATAAACAACCAGCTCAACAATGCCCAGCCATGTCCACTGGACAAGATAAGATGGCTGCTGCTGAAATGACTCAAAGTCAATCACTGGTGTCAAACTCCCTGGAATCTCAGCAAACAAATGGATGTGATAAGCATGAGGAGATAGCACCTATCAAAGCTGCTGAGAGGCTATCAGAAAGGAAGGGTCATGTTGTAACACCAGTACCAATACCCCTCCCCACCTCCGTCGACTCCTTGTCACCACAAAGACACAACAACATGGAATACACTACTGGAATACATGCTGAAAGCGGAGCGTCTGCAACAAACTTCCCAGAACCTCAGCAGGCAGATGGAAACTCTGGATCAATTTTCAACCCCAACCTCCTTGATTTCCCATCACAACCCACACCCAATCACGTCCCCACCCAATCAAACTCCCCAGGCCACACAAACCCCCCTAATCTTCCATCACCATCCCCACCCCGTCATCCCACCATCCACTCAAACTCCACAGGATCCCCTGAATACCCATCACCATCCCCACTCAAGCACATGATGTTCCCTGCAAGAATGGAGAGACTGCTACCAGTAGCCATGCAGAGTTTTACTAGCCCAAGATCATTAGCACCAAAGAAGCGAAAGGCACCTCCACCCCCTCGCCCTCCCCCTCCCCGTTTAGAAGGATCTCTTAAGCAGCAGCAACCTCTTAGTTCATTTTCTCAGCCGGCATATAGCATGGAATGTGCAGTGGAAAATACAGATGGCAGCCTGCAATATAAATGGTTCTGACAGTAGTTTTGAGAAAAGCCCATGACATTCTCTATTCCTGTATTGACAAGAAATAGAACACAAATGCATCGAGCTTATAGGGTAAACCAGTCCAATCTCCTACCCGTACCACATCAACCTCAGATTTCCCCCATGGATCATATTTCCCCAACACTTACAGCAAAACTAGCACTCCTAAATATCAGATCTCTTCAAATCATTCTTAATTTATGATCTAATTTGCACACACAACCTTGATTTTTTACTTTTAACTGAGACATGGTTAGATCAAGCAAACAGTGCTGCTACTCTCATCGAATCAGCTCCCCCAAATTTCAATTTTTTGAGTAAATAAACGTCAATATTCAAGACGTCTTTTCAGTGCAATCAGTCGTCATTCGGTGACTTTACTTCATTTGAATATCTGTGTGCATGCATTAAGTCTTCTCCTCAGATTTTATTACTGCCAATTTACAGGCCTCCAAAACATTCAGCTAAAGTTTTTCTTGAAGAGCTAGGTGAACTGCTATCAGTTGTTTGCATAGAGTTTGACTGTCTTATTATATCAGGGGATCTAAACTTGCATGTGGATAATCCTGAAAACAATTATGCCAAGGAATTGATTGCACTAATCGATACTTTCTCCCTAACACAGCATGTACAGGGGGCCAACACACTCTCTCGGCCATACCCTCGACCTTGTTATCACAAAGGGTCTCGATGTCTCTACAGCTGTTAAAGACCTGGCCTTATCTGATCATTTCTGCGTGTTCTTTGATGTGTCTATGTCCCCACACACTCAAAACACAGCTATGATAGTAAAAAGGAGAATCATAAATGATCAGACAAGTGCTCTCTTTGAGCAAGCACTTTCACTAAAGTCAAGTCAACTGTCAGACTCTGAAGACTTATTTGATCACTTTAATGCAAAAATGGCAAACATTATGGATGACATTGCTCCATTACACAATTCAAGAAGGTTAAGGACAAACAGAAAGCACCATGGAGGCAAAATCCAGCAGTTAAACTTCTAAAAAGAGAGTGTAGGAAGACTGAAAGAAAATGGCGTAAATACAAACTTCAGATCTACTATGAAATCCATAAAGAGATGCTCCGCACATATAAATCTGAAATATGCTAAGCAAGACAGTCTTTCTTTTCTAACATTATCAATAGAAGTTCAAATAACACTCGTATTCTATTTTCAACTGTTGATAAGTTAACAAATCCCCCCTCACAATTAGCGCCTGAACTTCTCTCAACTAATAAATGCAATGAGTTTTCATCTTTTTTTAAAGGTAAAATTGACAAAATCAGAATCAACATATCTGCTCAATTACAAATTCAACAACCTGAACTTCCAGCAACAAACAGAGGGAAACTAAACTTGATGTCAGAGTTCAGCTTGATAGACTACGAAACACTTGAAAAAACGGTACAGAATCTCAGCTCTTCCACATGTGTCTTAGACACTCTGCCTACCAATTTCTTCAAAAATGTTTTTCACCTCATAGCGGTGGATGTCCTTCAAATTGTAAATGTATCACTGCTGTCTGGCACTTTTCCTAAGTCACTGAAAACAGCTGTTGTAAAGCCACTTCTCAAGAAGAATAACCTGGATGCCTCCATGCTAAACAATTACAGGCCCATATCCAATCTACCTTTTATTGGCAAAATTATTGAAAAAGTAGTCTTTAATCAATTAACCACCTTCCTAACATCAAATGGGTATTTTGATTACTTTCAGTCTGGTTTTCGGGCAAATCACAGCATTGAAATAGCTCTCATTAAAGTTTCCAATGACATACGCCTCAACACAGATTCAGGTAAAACATCAGTCCTAGTGCTACTGGACCTTAGTGCAGCATTTGACACTGTTGATCACAATATTTTACTACACAGACTAGAACACTGGGTTGGATTTACAGGCATAGTTATCAGCTGGCTAAAATCATATCTACAAGGAGCTTCTTTGTTGCCATCGGTAACTGTACCTCAACAACAACGTCCTTGACCTGTGGTGTTCCCCAGGGGTCGATCTTGGGGCCATTATTATTCAACCTCTATATGCTCCCACTTGCCCAGTAAACAAAATAAAGTCCTTTTTACCAAATATAATTACTTCAGTTTTTTCTTTGTTCAGCTGAAGAAAATTTTGAGACATCCAGGTGTTGATTTGTTCTATACACTGACACATAGATTCAAGAGGACCATAGTCGTTTGGTGATAGAGCTAAGTAAATTTGTGTGTCATCTGCATAGCTATGATATGAAATCAAATTATTTTGAATGATTTGTCCACCCGACAAACACTGGACGTCCCCCGGACCTCTGCCGACATTCACGACGTCCCCGATTGGTCCTGAACGTCATGTTCTCTAGCGGACGTTCCAGTGACCTTATTGACGTCCGGAGCAAGTTATCGTTCGGTTCTTGCGTGATGTCCGGTGCAGGACTTTCTGGGGACGTCACCGTCAGGTCCCTCGGATGACATTTGCATTTGGTCATTTCAAATACCTCCTAAGGACCCGACAATAACGTTATACCGGGGACATGGGGGGGACATTTGTTTATTCACACATGGCAGTTGAGAGCGCTCTGGCTACCGCCTGCAGGACAGAGACATCACATCCATGCACGACTTCACGTTACACGTCTGGGGATGACTAAAGTATCTATCTATCTAGTCTCTAGCAGTAGCTGCATTAGCCTACCGTAGTCTAAGGCAACATATCATACCATATGTCTACTTTGCTCATAGACGCACAACTTCATAAACTGGGAAAAGGGTTAACGTTAAACTCAAAATGTATGTGCTACATAATTACATAATTGCATGCAGACATGCTGAATTATGTAGCACATACATTTTGAGTTTAACGTTAATGTATAACGTTACAAACCAGGGAAGGGATTTTTATCAAAATGTTAGCTGATGTGATGCTTGGTGTAACGTTAGCAAAGTCGTGATGCATGTAACATGCTCTAAATAGGCAGTGGTTTATTTAACGTAGTCACGTACTTATTATCTGTTTTATTTTCAGAAACACACACACGGCCGAATTAGGACTGAACCGGCTTTTGGAGCTGAATACGATGCAATAAAACTAGAGAAATGTTAAAAACAGACCACATAGCATTTGTTTAGGGTTGTCTAGCAACATAAGTGACTACTTAATTTGTAAAGCAAAACGATCTAGCTCTACATTGCAGAAGAATTAAGGATACTGCTTCTTCATGACTTGTTTAAATGTCATTGTAATTTATTTGACGCATTTGCGTTTAAAACTGTCACGCATAGGCCTAGCTGTCCCCGATGTTACAGCAGCTCCTCGTGGAAACAGCAAAGAGTGCACATATCCGATGAGATTTCTAACGAGGAGCAGAAGCTCTCTGCCTCACCAGAGCCGTAGGCCTACTGTTTATTAATAAAACAATGATATAGAATAGAAACATCAGAATATATTTATTTCATCTTAAAGTTGGCTATAAAGAGCATTCATAGCCTAGAGAAAATGATACATTTTTCTTTATCTGCAATGTTCCAGGAAGAAAGGCTTACAATTATAGGCTGTAAGCACAGCAGGTCCAAGAAAACGAGTGGTATATATATAATGTCAATGCATTCTAGTTATGTTTCATTAACTTGATGATGATGTTTTGAACAATATGCTACGGGATATGCCCATTAAAACGTCTCGTGGACGTCTTTTAGACCTCCCGAACAGAGGTCCGCGGGACGTAAAGGGAACCCTACACAATGTCGAGGAGGTGACGTTCGCCAGGGGACCTTTAGGGGATGGTTGAAGGCAAAGGATACTGTTAAAAATCTTGGTGTATTAATTGACAGTGATCTAAATTTCAACAGCCACATGAAAGCGATAACTAAATCAGCTTTTTACCACCTCAAAAATATTGCCAAACTCAGAGGGCTGATGTCAAAACATGACTTATTCATGCATTTATCTCCAGCAGGGTTGATTACTGCAATGGACTGTTCACAGGCCTTCCTAAAAAGACTATTAAACAGCTTCAGGTGATACAAAATGCAGCAGCTAGGATTCTAACAAAAACTAAAAGAACTGACCACATTACTCCAATTCTTAAGTCCTTGCACTGGCTTCCAGTAAGTCACAGAATTGACTTTAAAGCACTATTGCTTGTTTATAAATCAGTAAATGGAGCAGGACCTAAATACTTGTCAGACATGCTTCAGCAATACACACCTTCTCGTCCTCTCAGGTCCCAGGTGAAAAACCTGCTAGTAAAACCCACAGTTAGAACTAAACATGGTGAAGCATGCGGCTCAGCTGTGGAACCAACTTTCGAATGACATCAAAAAGGCCCAAACTGTAGCCAGTTTTAAATCTAGACTTAAGACCAAACTGTTCTCAGATGCTTTCTGCTAACTGTGCCGAGTTACAAATTCTGAATCTGCCTTGATAATTATTCTACCTTGTCTTTTATTACTTTTTTTTACTACTTTTGCCTTTGTTTTTGCTTACTAATTATTCTTCATTTTTTAAATGATTTTACCTTGTGTTTTATGTTTTCTTTTTATTATGATCTTTACCTTTTAACTATTCTTTGACTATATTGCCCTTCTATGCTTTTATTTGTTATTATTGTTTGGTTTTGTTTATGTAAAGCACATTGAATGACCTCTGTGTATGAAATGCGCTATATAAATAAACTTCACTTGACTTGACTTGACTTTATGGTGAGAAATAATACCAAACTTGGACATGTTCTGCCTGACCGAGAGGGGTATAAAAAGAGAACGGCCCCTTGTTCAGGGTTCTTGGCTCTTCTTTTTCTTTATCATTTTCTTTGGACCGAGCATTTAGCCTTTAGACTTAGACAAGTTTTTATTCCTTGTATTTTTTTGTTTGTATTTAATGAAAGTCAAAATCCTGACCTTTGATTAGGAGTTTGTAAAAAGACCGTCTAGCGTTTTTTTTGTATTTTTCTGCCTCTCCTGTGTTGCTGAGAACCCCGGATGCCTTGCAATAGGGCCTCCTGCTCCAAAGATTTGACTTCGCTCCGGGTAAGTAAGGCTTCCGTTTGAGGGCTACTTTCTAAGACACTGTATATGGGCAAAAAACATACTGCACTGACACACACAGGAGTAGCGAACTCAGCCAGGCATTTGGGAAGGAAAGTCCTATGCTCCAGGGCAGACAAAAAAACAAAAAGGCTTTGTTAGCAAATTTATTTGGCGCGTCAAATTGTTTGTGAAGCTAAAGTCTAGGACCCGTTGTGGTCTAAATGCACATCACACACCCAAGCGAGGATACGAAAATCTGTCTGATAAATACAAGTGTATTTATAGATAGAATCTAAATTGTTATAGATCCGTGGTGTTCAATTGTTCAATAATAGGGTAGTTGATTTTCTCTCAAATCTGGACGGCCAGACGAACGTCCGTAGTGAGTTTCTAACCTCTCTCAGATTTTGATGACAAACAACTCTTGCAAATACAGCTCTGAATTTCTTCCTCTTTTAGTGAAGTTAACCACATTTTGAAGTACAAGTCGAAGGGAACAGGGAATAGCGACTAAGAGATAGAGAGAGACTCTGAAGTGGTCTATTTTCCTTAGCCCCTAAACCCCAAATTAGGGATTTTGATTCAGATAGGGAGAGCCTCTCCATCAAGTCAATCCTCTTGTACAGCCTAAACCCGTCGAAAAGGGGCCCTCGCACCAGACACACACACTGAAAGATACTTCCTCTTTTACCCTGTGATATTATCACAGTCCGAAGACGAACACCAACAGGAGTAGCGATCTCAACTGTGTTAAAGGGAGCCCCTTTGGACACCAGAGTAGTCACAAAACGCACACCTCCTCTTTTACCCTGTGAAATCCTCACAGTCCGAAGACGAGCGCACCCACACCTACAGGAGTAACGATCTCTACTGTGTTACGGGAGCCCCGTATACACCAGAGTGGACACAAAACGCAGCAGCATGTATTTGCATGTATATAGATAAAGGCAGTGTGCCTCCACTATATCCTTGCTCTGACCCTTGACTATCAATCTACAAACTTAATTTCCTCATCTTGATCTTACAAAAAACTAGGGGGAAATGGTCCAATGACTGTGCAAGATGGGCAATTTGGCGGCCATTTTGATATGCAAATTAGAAGGTCAAAAACTCAAAATTTCGCTTGGGTACCGTTTTTTTTTTACTCAGCACCCTTGAAATAAGGTAGGCCGGTTCCCGACTTCTCCTCACTTCTTATCGGAACTCCCCCTATTACCGTCGGTCCCGTATTTCCACCGTCTTGCGTGTATGTGTCACTTAATATCAATTTCTATACAAACCAAGACAGCAGACTCCTAAAGAAACGCAACAACCCACACCATAGGTGTATCTAAATTAGCTATGTACCAAAAATGATATTTTACCGTGACTCAAAGAGCTGTAGACAGTGTTGTAAGGCTGCGTGTACACAACCGCTTGGAGCTCCAGTGGAATTTTAATTTCACGATGAGAATTCTCGGTCTAACCGTTCATGTGCCGTTGAAACGGTGTAAATAGGCGACCCATCAGGCCAGCACTATAACTCCGAGCGTGGTAAACAAAATCGGATATTTCAGGCAGTAAATGCTCCCGTTAACAAACAAACCAGATTTTGTTCAAATCTACACACCTATGGCTACTGAAAAATGTCAGGTTAATTTAGCAAATGTTATTTTGAAGTGTTGAAAAACGTCGTTGTTTTAGAATTTCTGAACAAAAGTGGTGATAATTGGGGGTGTTACGATAGAAGGCCTTTTTTCGTGCGTGCGTGCGTGCGCTTAGTGTGATGCTCATTGCCAACTCTCCTGTGTCCCAGCAGTAAGTAGCTCACTCTGAGCTCCTGTGCTGTTGAAATCCACCTTGCCTTTAGGTACAGATTGAGTCCTCAGAGAGCCCGAGCTGAGGCCATGCTAGAGCTGTCAATCAAGCAATCCTGCTCAAACACACACAAACACACACACACACATATACACATAATCTCATCATACACCACTTATCAGAAAAGCAAGGGCATAAAAACCCAGATATGGCATATGGCTGAACTGTAAAGCCCTCATGTTAGCTATAGTGCCAGACTCACATTTTCACATTATAGTGCCAAACTCACATTCTCAGAAGACTGCCTGTCTGCCTGAAACATAGATATTGTTACTGTGATAAAGCCTAGTGACGCAACCACATGTTACTGTGATAAAGCCTAGTGACGCAACCACATGTCACTGTGATAAAGCCTAGTGACGCAAGCCTAGTGACGCAACCACATGTCACTGTGATAAAGCCTAGTGACGCAACCACATGTCACTGTGATAAAGCCTAGTGACGCAACCACATGTCACTGTGATCAAGCCTAGTGACGCAACCACATGTCACTGTGATAAAGCCTAGTGACGCAACCACATGTCACTGTGATCAAGCCTAGTGACGCAACCACATGTCACTGTGATAAAGCCTAGTGACGCAACCACATGTCACTGTGATAAAGCCTAGTGACGCAACACATGTCACTGTGATAAAGCCTAGTGACGCAACCACATGTCACTGTGATAAAGCCTAGTGACGCAAGCCTAGTGACGCAACCACATGTCACTGTGATAAAGCCTAGTGACGCAACCACATGTCATTGTGATAAAGCCTAGTGACGCAAGCCTAGTGACGCAACCACATGTCACTGTGATAAAGCCTAGTGACGCAACCATATGTAAGTAACATGAGGGACACAACAGTGCGATGCACAGTATCTAAATGTGTCACATGTGCAGAGCACAGTGCAGTGCAATACATTTGTGTGTGTGTGTGTGTGTGTGTGTGTGCGTGTGTGTGTGTGTGTGTGTGTCTGTGTGTGTGTGTGTGTGTCTGTGTGTTTGTGTTTGTATGCACGTGTGTGTGTGTGTGTGTGTGTGTATTTGGTTACATAGTGTCTGACACTCCCCCAGGGGCCCTGAGACAACAGCATAACGTGAAATCACCAGACGCCAGGCTGGGGGTCTACATCAGAGCACAGCCATGTATCTTAATCCGCGAGAAAACGCTCCCTCCAGATGAAAGGGTCTCCATAACCAAAGGAGCTGCACCAGAGACAAAGCATGCCAGGGTGCATCAGAGAGAAATGTAGGCCAGAGCGGGCATCGGTCACACACGCATGCCCGCACACTAGTGTGTGTGTGTGTGTTTGTGTGTGTGTGTGTGTGTATGTGTGTGTGTGTGTGTGTGTGTTTGTGTGTGTGTGTGTGTTTGTGTGTGTTTGTGTGTATTGTGTGTATTGTGTGTGTGTGTGTGTGTGTGTGTGTGTGTGTGTGTGTGTGTGTGTGTGTGTGTGTGTGTGCATGCCTCTCTGTCTTCATATGTAGAGTTTGCCTTGCGTAACACAGTGCCGTCCGTAATCATGAACGGCACTATTTTAGCCTGTAGTGGTTTGCCATGTTGAAACTGACATACATGTCTTTGCCACATCTCCTCTCTTCCTCTGTGTCTTTGTGGAAGAGCAAGACAGCGAGAAGTGGCTCGCCACTGTCTCCATGGAAACGCTTGTCCGTCCTTCCGATTCCCCTGCGTGTTTGGTAGCATGGAGCCTGAGCGCTGGTGCCGCCAACGGCCTCGCCAGCTGTTTCCACTTGGTGAGAGAGAGAGAGAGAGAGAGAGAGAGAGAGAGAGAGAGAGAGAGAGAGAGAGAGAGAGAGAGATGCCACCTCCACCAGGCTGGTAAAGGGTGTCGTGACATCAGCCAAAACAGTGCTGCCAGCTTCTCAGCCAAGTGCCAGGACCTTGTTCACACCGTCTGACAAAGAGTGTGAACATATTACAGTCTTTGAGGCGCCATCATCACTTCATACACACACACGCATGCACGCAGGCATGCACTCACACTTACACACACACACACATCCACCCCACACACACATGCATATATATTATTGCACACACACACACACACACACATGTACGCACAAACGCAATCACACACATACACACACACACACACACACACACACACACTGCTAAAACTATACTGTGGTACAATGCAATGTAAAGAGATTATTAAATGAGGAATTGGAATGAAATATTTGGTGGGTTAAACCAGGATAAGACAGATCTTAATCTCTTTAATCCTTTTGTGTTACCTGTATTCTGGATGTGTCTTTGTGTCCCTGGCATCTGATCTTCCAAAGACCCTCCTAACATTTCTGTTTTGGGTGCAAGACTGCTGTGTGTCTGCTTTAACACAGAGAGACCTGGTTACTGTTTCCCTTAAATGCAGTTCTCTTACAAGGTTACTCTACAAACCTAATTGTGCCAGTGGGCTATGTCATGAGGTGCAAATCCCAAGCCCTTTGCTCGATGTTGGTGTTCTGTGGTGGGATACTGCAGATGGGAAAACTTTATATCCCCCATTGCTTCTTAATTACTCCATTAAGAGCAATTTAGGGATGTATGTGCGTGGGTGTATGGGGGCGATGGGGGCAGTTAGTGGACTGACGTTCTGCTTTCTTTCGTTCCCAGCACACGAAAGCCAGATACCTCTAAGTCCTACCAGGCTGTGCGGTGGTTACTGACTGAGTACTCAAAGTCAGCCTATATTGCATTCTGCAAGCAGGTGTGAACAATCAAGCAAGGCTGTGCACTAGGTGGTACAGTGATTACTGAGGGCTTTTTTTCTCGTACAAGTTGGATGTCAGACCTCAGTAGGAGGCAGGAAGGGGGGATTGGGGGATGGTAGAGAAGGAGGAGTGGAAGAGAAGGAAAGGGCATGTTTGCCTTTCACCCATCACACTCCTGTCGAAGACAGGTTCCCTTTGGACTGTGTCATTTTCATTCCTGAGCACAACACATCAATCCTAATTAGATCGCTGCGCCCAGGCACTGAAACAGATGCCATATATGTGGTTGTGATGGTGGTTGGTAACCCTCACAAACCGATGGAGGGCTCTCAAAGCATTCCAATGTGGACCCAAATAATAATCATATTTAAAAATAATTATAAATAATAAAACAACAAAAAAACGAAAATGTGGGGAATTTTAAAAAAAAGTGCCTCATTTGAAAGTCAGCAAGACCCAGCTGCCTGGGTAATTGGATAATAATCAACAGGAGAGGTTGTTGTCTCTGCTCCGGGTCAGCCATGAGGAAAGGCAACAGAGATGTTTTTGCATTTTCAGGAATAATTTGGCACGTGCCTAATTGCTCGTCTGACTGATTCGTTTCCTTCTCCTGAAGGAGTCGTAGCCTGGTGTCCGCGGTCATAAATCTTTTGATTAAATTGCTTCATGCATGGAATCACATTTTTGCACAAAAACACTCCCACACAGTTGCAGGCACAGACATACACATGCAAAGAGAGATGCTGAGATACACACTCACACGCACACACGCATTGTGTGTGTGTGCGCGCGCACGCAGATATGAATACTCTCTAACCTCTTTGTGTCACCAAATGCACACATATGCAGAAACAGTCACACATGCACACTAACACACACACACACACACACACACACACACACACACACACACACACACACACACACACACACACACACACACACAGAGACAGAGAGAGAGAGAGAGATACACCCCCTATTTCTTCTTCTTATGTTGTGACAGCCCATTTATGCATTATGAGGGTTCACAACAACATACTCTCCTCATGGCCAAAACTGCTGGCCCTGCCGTATCAAAGTGTCTGTGATTTCTGATCTGTGTTGACTGCTGTGGCCTCCACGCACACGCGTGCTTGTTGGTGTGTGAATAATGGCACTGGGTACCCAGCCATGCTTGGTAAGTATTGTGTGCGTGCGTGCGTGGGTGTGTGTGTGTGTTTGGATTTGTGTGTGTGTGTGTGTGTGTGTGTGTGCAGGCTCAGGGTGTCGGTGGGATCCAGAGCAGTCAAGATCATCCAGATGGTGTCCCCATGCAGGGAGGGACATGGGGGGAATAGCAAAGAGTTGCGCGTTGTCTATGTGCTGTTAGTATGGATCTCACGAGCGTCTGCTGGAAAACGCACAGGATTCTGAGAAAGGAAGGAAGAAAGACACAGAGCAAAAGAAAAAAAATATGTGTGCCTGTGTACTGCATGTCAGTGTGTGTGTGTGTGTGTGTGTGTGTGTAAGTGTGTGTGTGTGTGTGTGTCGCATCTATCCAGCTGTATGTATCTCAGGTAGGCTACAGACGATCCAAATCTGCATATTCCTACAGTACCACTATAAAGATCTAATAATTAAAGGTGCCCTGCCAAACATATTGCATTACTTTTGTGGGATGTCTGAAGTTCTACCATGTCCTCTGTAACATTTTTTGAGGTCAAAATGCCTTGGTTACCTTATTTCAAGCCATTCTAGCGTGGTATAGAAAGCTTGAAGGAAGACTCAGCTCGATTTGCGCCAGTTCTCATTAATATTCAAGAGCTAAGCTGGTTGACTCTGATTGGCTAACAGTGTCGTCTTTGCGTCGGTTTCGTCCATAACATGACAGCTTGGCGACAGCTGTTATCAACAAATTTTAGCTTCATCATGGCATGAACTTAGCTTGGCTAGCATTGTCCAAATGGACATAAAACCTGCTAGGTAGCGAGTGCATTAAACCTGTATAACAGCACTTCCTTGAGTTGACAATAGTGTTTTACTTACGGGCTGGGCACTGGTCGTAGACTGCCATAATGGTACTGCTCCAGGCTTCAACAGCAACATTTTTGCGAAGCCTCTGCTGAACTCGCCAAAGTTGATGAAGTCACTCTCTTCAAAATGTGATGAACAGAGAACTAATTTCGAATTATAGTGCTGTGGCATTGCTCGAAAAATAAACTGAAGCCATTTGATCCTCAACTCTGGGTTCTTAGGCAACATGTGCATTGTTGAAGTTCTATTCTTTTGTAATTGGCCTGATTTCTCCGCTTATTTCTTTTCAGTGGCTAGAGCTGACAGAGGAGCTAGCAGTTCATTTTCACATTCACAACATAACACAAACACATATGGACCTAACATATTACAAAAAATACAAGTAAAAACGGTTTTGTGTGGCAAGGCACCTTTAGGCTATCTTATATAACACTGCATCTCTCCCTCTCCAATAACACTTTAAGTATACCATAAGTAAGGGATAATGGATGACACCGCATTCGCGTATTAGAAGTTATTGCACGTTCCAGATGGTCAAAGTGCATTAACTTTTGATACCCAAAAGCGTGGAGTCCATTATCCTGTATACCACGGTCTTGTTTGTAGAACCACTTCTTACTTGCACAATTTCTTAAGTTACAGGACAGACTGCCATTGCTAGTTCTAAATGGATGGTTGTTACGGCCAAAACCAAGTCGTTCATTCCATCTCTCTCATTGCCACTGATCTCATTACAAATAGAAGTAATAACAGAAAAATCTGAGAAAAGCTCATAGGGTTATAAGAGTTCAGAAGTCATAACACTAGTTCTGGGTACCAATGGCAAGAACAACTTGCTAATTACTAATCAAGAGATCACTTGTTGTAGGACACAACCATATGGATACACTGCAGAACACAGCAGATGGTCACTGTAAACCTCACCTTTAAACTGAACTGTGGACTGCGACATTTTTTTTTTGTTTTTAAGTGGGGTTTTACCTCTATGTCATGCTAAGTTTCTGGTTGACATTGTTTTGGTAAGTGTTTCTGTAACAATATTTTTGGCTGTGCGTAATTCTGAAATAAAACATAACACAGTCTCCACGGTGAGAAATTAAAAATATCAGCATATTTATTAGACACAATGTTTTGAATGCGTACAGTTTTAACAAGAGCTTAGGTGAAACTGCAACAAGTAAACAAATGGCCACAAAATACAATAATAATTAAAGAAAAATGGGCAAGAAGTGAATGTTGGATGGAAAGCTGTGACCCAAGCATTGGGTCTGACTTTGATAAGAGTGCTGAACAAGCTGAGATGACCACCTGGGCCAGACATGGTGGACTCGGACTGTCACAGCCTAAACACAAAACTCCAACTAAGAAATATACCACTCATACTTATAAACCATGAACCTCCCTTTCCTATAACCAAACAACACACACACAGGAATGTGTGTGTGCCTGCACACGCAAGCACACATGCACTATACACACTCACACACACAAGCTAACCAACTAATCCATGATCCTTCCCATACTCTAATATTACTCATAGTGTTTATTCTGTTTTTATATTCTTATGAAACAGAGTGCAGCAGTATATAATCTGATTCGATCTGAACATATTACAAATAAAAAATATAACATCATGATAACATAAAAGTACTTCCTTCTGATTCACGGACTTACTTCACTTTCTGTAAAACTGCAGAAGTGCACACATAAGGGAAAAGAAGTATGCAGTGTATCCTGTTTATTTGTTTACTTCTCATTGTGAATGCACAACGTGTTTTCTTCACCTTCCCCACTAAACCATTTATTTATTTCCTTTTTGGCACTCATGTTTATGCACATGATTCATGCAATCCATGGTGAGGGTGTTCAGTGATGTGTGTTTATGTTTTGATACCTAGGAGCTTGAATAGCAATGATTTTTTTAAGGGATATTTTGCATTTCCCTGTTTAATTAGCTCGCATTGTTGCTCTCACATGGGAAATGAGAAGTCTGAATAGACACATATGCCCTGCTAATTTGGCAGTTAAGAAAATCTCACATTTGTGTAAGCAAAGGTGCCTGCTCTTTCAATTAAACTCTTGGTTATAAATATTAATGGAAGTAATACACATATCATATGTTTCCTTGCTTCACTAAAATGAAATGAATAAATAAATAGCAATCATTGTTCCATCAGTGCTTCAATCAAATTATGGTTTTTTTTTTTCTGTATTGCGGTCAGATTATTAATTTAAATAAACTGCATTCTGTAACAGTGATGCCTGAAATATTTAATAGAGAGGTGTTGGGAAAGGCTTTGGGTACTAAATACTGGTTTAAATATTTATTCTGACTGACAGAATGCATTTTTAAATGCCTTAATTGGGCAAAGTGGCTCACAGAAATTGACCCATGACAAAATAAAACGTATTGGCAGAACATCAACCATATGCAGAATCAGGAAGATCTGAGGACTTCACCTGTGTTTTGTGTGGCAGTGGCTATGTCCAAATGTGAGAAGAACGCATTTTCTATGGCATCCTGAGATAGTGAACTTGCCTGGCCCCTGTAAAGCTACTACATCCATATTACATTCCATTGAACCACAGGCCTTTCCAACAAGAGATACAGTCAAAGCTGGTATGAACAACAGAAAAAGAGGGAGAGAAACAATGTTCTTACAAATGAAACCGATAATAAAAATATTAGCACAGAAAACAGTTCATACATGAAGCAACACTGTACAACTTTACACTGAGGTACAATCTTTCTCATTTCATAACCAACTCTGACGTCTGATACAATGGCTTTTAATGGCATATAGAAGATGGCTTATTGTGGTGTGGTCAAATGTGTGACCCATTGGTTTAGCAATGCTAGTGATTGGAAAATGTTGTGTGAAACAAAAACTGCTTTAAATGTCGAATATATGAAAAAGATCATGGAAGACGAAGAAAGCCAAGATGAAGGCTGTTTGGAAGAGTAATGAATGATTCTAAACCTTGTGACAAATCAAATACTTACTATATATTTTCTTCCAGTATTTCATTTTCATCTGGGAAAAACAATATCTTAATATGTCTTCCGTGAGGTAATGCTGGACGGCGTGCTTCATTGCTAGCATCGCTGGAGCGGATTGCAAGGGAAAGACGAAGCTGTGCTTTTGAGATGGGACGGAGAATGAGCTTTCATTCAGATGAAACCAATTTCTCTGAGATATCGAAACACGACCACCAATACGTTAACAGCTCTTTTTTTTCAAAACCCCCTCATAATAATGCTGACACGAAACTGAATGAACGAGAGTAGAGAGATTACTAGAAAGAGAGTAATATAGTGAGAGAGAGATAGAGAGAGAGAAAGAGAGAGAGAGAGAGAGAGAGAGAGAAATATAATTGGCATCGCCATTGTTCATTCAGGTACCAGCAGAAAGCTACACTACACGACTCACTGTTCAAGACAAATATACATTCTATACTGTGTAGATCCACCGACCATACAAGTCTGCACTACGGCAAGACAGGATGACACTATGATAAATACTGAATGTGCGAAGACCACAGAATCATATACAGCTTCTGCTAAAGTCTGAACGTTTGCGTACGGCTTTTACCACAGCTAAACATGGCGCTAAATATGAACACAAACGTTGAGCGTTTCAGAGGGTTACTAACATCTGAAGGGCAGGAGGAAAGAGTGGCTGACAGAATTAGAGTGAAAGACAGAAAAGCCAGAGGGAGATGGGTAGAAAGATAGGAAAGTAAAAAGATAATACCGCTTGAGAAGTTTTCAAAACACACAGAAGAGGGAAGGCTCTTCATTGAACTCCATAGAAAAAAAAGGATCAAAATGGAGTGTGATATCAAGCGATGTCAGTGTGCGCAAGAACGTTCCCCCTCATCCTTGTTTGCCATGCTTGCATCATTTGCCAGCACTATAGTGCGCTTGATGCAGTCAGAAGTGGTTGCTGTGGTTTCCTTCTTGATGTTAGTATGCTGGTCTCTCCCTCCTCAAATACACATACACGCATGCACACACGCACGCACGCACGCACGCACACACACACACACACACACACACACACACACACACACACTGTCAGGAAGCCATCAAATGCCATCCTGCAGAGTTCTCGATAACATATCGCTGAATCTGTCACCATTTGTCTGAGCTCCGATTCATATTTCCAGTTAAGGTCTATATGGTGGCCAGTCTTACAACCCACCAAGGTTCAGTCTCTCTCAGGGGATTTATTAAGGCCAACACCATCTCGTCCCAGATCTCTACTGTAGCGTTGTTAGGTCAACATACTGAACCTGCTCTGGTCATCATGTTGTTCGTACCAGAACAAGTCCACTGAGTTAACCCTACTAATTATGCACATCTTCTCAGGTAAGGTCCATTTGGCCTTATAATACGCACTAATAAACAAATAAACAAACAAAAATACACATTAAAACAGCTTTGTGTTAGCTTAGCATAAGACCATCTGTGGCGAAAGTGTCAAAACTGTCTAAAAATCCACCAGCAGACATGGTCTTGCTCCTCTGAGCGATAGGAAGTCTTTTCTGTACAAAGTCTTCAATGGGCGTCAAAGTGCCGTGTTGACCCCTTGTCGAGGTGCGTTGGTCCATGTGTTCCACTTCAGATAGCAAAAAAGAAAAGTGTTCTGGTGTTTCTTTCTAAATCTGGATTTGAAAAATCCACAAGATGTAATGATCAACCCTTCAGCACAACAAGTCCTCCAGATGATGTTCTGTCAGACAGTTACACAATCCTCCTTCCAGGGTTCGGCTGTGGAGAGGCTAGCAAAAGCTTCTCAGGGTGGATGGACTGAAGGACTCTACTGGTGGAGGGACCCCCTCCCCCCAAAACCTCTCTCTCCCTGGGGGGCAGGAGACCCAGGCACCCCCCCCCCCCCCCCCCCCATCTGTCTCTGTGAGTCTCCGGAAGGGGCTGAAGGGACGCTTTGAGCAGAGTGTTATACTTGGACATGGGTTCCCTGTTGCTGGGCCTGGAGGCTCTGGATGCTGGTGAGGATCTTCTTCTGGTGGCCTGCCAGAGCCACACCCAACTTCCCCAACTCGCTAGAGGAGGACAGAGAAGGCAAAGAGAAGAGAAGATGAGTTAATTAGCTTGAATAGCTTAGCTGTAATTGACAAACTTTCATTATGATGTACTGCTTGTCATCTATAAACTGTGCTTTTAGACAATCAATTCCCGGAGCTCTCTAAAGCAGTCTCTAAAGAGCACCATTAGGGCTCTGTCAGTTAAGTGCTTTGCTTATGTGTAGCACTTGTTGTGGAAGGAATGTAAACCGATTGCTCTAAGAGATTTCTGCTGTAGTATTTCTCAGCTTTATCTGTTCGATTGTTACACATGCAAAACCTAGTAAATCAAGCAAATTAGTAATCAATCAATCAATCGATCAATCAATCAGTCATCTTTAAGCACCTTTTAATATCTTTTAGCGCCATCTTTCAGTAATTTAACTAGGACTACAGTACAGAGCCCAGATCAAGACCTCTCAAGAACTAGTCAATGTGTGAGGTAAGGTCAGTAGTGTGGAGGGTGTTACCTGGCGCTGACGTACAGCACAGAGTCCAGGGTGACGTAACCAGCAGTGGTGAAGTGATCCTTGTACTGGCTCATCTTAATGGACTCTAGCCAGTCCTCCACTGTGCTGACGCCCGCCTCTGGAGATGGGGGGTCCTCCCTGTGGATGCAGGACAGGACCACAATGAGTCAGCCTCGCCTCCCTTTGGGTTTGTGCCAAACACGTCTTAATCATTATAGCGTTCATCAGTGATAATGGACTGGTTATTATAGCCTTTGGAATGCATTTTATTTGCATACACTGTACATTGTCATGTTATTAGGATGGGGCCACTGGAATGAGGGATAATTTCTCTGCTTGTGATCTCAGTAGGACTGTTCAGCCTCTGTCTAAATGGAAAGGGAACATGATCCGTAATGTGTTTTTCCACAGGGTGAGGTCTGTCCGAAACGAAAAAAGAAAAAAAAAAACAGTCAGTGTGATTTTGGTGAGCTGCGGTGACAATCTGACACGGTGACGCCTGTGCCACCGGCGCCGAGCAAAAAGCCCCCGCGCTCCCCGAAGAAAAACACTGTCCTCCTTCCTTAGACACAGTGCTGCCGGAGAGGCGCTGGGAGTTCTCAGCTTGGAAATCAAACGAGGCCAGATTGATTTTCCCCTCTCGTCATTTTTTTTATTATTTTTTTATTATTTGTCTCCTGGAGGAGAAGCTACACGGCGAGTTGGTTCCTACAGCGAGCCAATCAGAGGGCTGCTTCTTCCTCTGGGCCAAAGAGACAGCCTTGATCCATGTTGCAGGTAGGAAACAGCAGTAAGAGAGGGAGGGAGAGAGAGAGAGAGAGAGAGAGAGAGAGAGAGTGAGAGTGAGAGGAGGGGTAAGGATGGTGGGTGAAGAGGGAAAAAAGAGAAAGAGTAAGAGGTGAGGGGCAAGGGAGGAGGTGAAGAAGAGAGGAGAAAAAGGAAAGAGAGGCCGCAAGGTAAAGGAGCTTGTCAAGATTAATCAGCCGTCTGAGCCAGTAGAGGCTGACACTAGACTCCCAGGATCAGGCAGAGGGCCTGATTACACACCATTACTACCTTTCTCACTCACTCACTCACTCACTCACACACACACACACACACACACACACACACACACATATGCATGTACAGTCTCACATTGTGTAGACTGAGGAAAGAAAGCAGTGACACTATGTTGGTGGAGGTGGAGTAAAACCAGAATAGCTTTTTCTTTTGATAGAAGTATATAGTCGACACACACGCACCACTACCACCATAGCTACCACTGCCATCTGCTTCCTATTGAAAAGTTGTGTCCCTGTGGAAAGTACAGGGGAGATGATATTTCCCTCACTACCCACTCTCTCTCTCTCTCTCTCTCTCTCTCTCTCTCTCTCTCTCTCTCTCTCTCTCTCTCTCTCTCTCTCTCACACACACACACACACACACACACTTAAAAGCACTACACCAAGAAGAGAAACAGACGTGGGTGACAGCTTGGGTTGAGGTTAGCGGGGAGTCCAATCAGATCGCTGTCTGGAGCGAATATGATTCTACTGCGTGTGACTCATCACCCCCCAAACACACACACACACACACACACACCACCCCTTCCGGTGGAGCCGTAAAATTGTGTCTGATTTAACGGCATGTTTCTCGCCCGCAGGACTTCTCCACCCTCTTGAAAACACTACCCAATGCGTCTCGACTTAACCGGAGCCAAAATGGCCTCCTAATGTCAGCACTCGGCAGTGTTTTTCGGTTCACTGGTTTCTCAATTGGCCAGGCACTCCGAACAGCCTACAAAGAAGCTGACAACACAGGCAGCTGACAAAGCAGGCCGTTTCATTTGTTTGGTATTAAAGGAGGGTGTCAAACGCCTGCCTGCCTTCCTGCCTCAGGGTCAGCACCAAAGTATGAGCAAGAACAGAGGAGCTCAGCGGAACATCGGCGGGAGCGTGAGGGGAGGTGTGTGTGTGTTTGTGTGTTTGTGTGTGAGTGTATGTGTGTGTGTGTGTGTGTGTGTGTGTGCATGCGTGCATGTGTGTGTGTGTGTGTGAGTGTATGTGTGAGTGTATGTGTGTGCGTGTGTGTGTGTGCGTGCATGCATGCGTGTGTGTGTGTGTGTGTGTGTGTGCGTGCGTGCGTGCATGCGTGCGTGTGTGCATGTGTGTGTGTGTGCGTGCATGCGTGTGCGTGTGTGTTGTGGGTGTTCTGGGTTGGGGAGGAAATGAGCCTGGGGGTGCTGGGGGTCGGCAGGAGTGACGGAGGCAGCCAGCTGAGGTTTGAGTTGAGTTGAGTTTTATTTCCAGGAAGGGAAGGATAGAGAGGGTGCGAAGCTAAGCTGTACATGATTGGCTGCTTTCGTTTGAGGAACTGAGGGCTTGCAGTAGTGAAGCTGGATGGAGGGAGAGAGTGAAGGAATAGGAGGGAGGAACACTAATAATAATAATAATAATAATAATAATAATAATAATAATAATAATAATAATAATAATAATACATTTTATTTATAATGCTCTTTTCATCATACAGTAGATCTCAAAGTGCTACAGGTTAAAAACTAAACTAAAAAAGGTGAGCAGTTTAAGGAAAAAGAAAAGAAAAGGTTTTAAAAAACATCTAAAGGGGACCAAAAGCTTTGCTAAAAAGAAATGTCTTGTGGTGCCCTCAAGGTGTGTGCCCTCAAGGTGTCAGGGAGGGCATTCCACAGACGTGGGGCAGCAGCACAGAAAGCCCACGGAACTGTCCCATGGTCCTGAGTCCGGTTCTGGGTATGTAGAGGAGGTTTGAGTGAGTTGAGCGGAGGGAGGAACACTGACCGAAACGAGGACAGAAACAAGAGTTGCAAGGCCTTTCACAAAGACGGCATCCAAGAAAGAGTCAGAGGCTGTCCCAAACATCACTGCCTCCAACTGTCTAGTGAGTCACTTGCCATAGCAGGCACCGAGGTGGCAGCTATGAACTTTGTTTTGTACGGCCTAGCAAGATAGCAACACAGAACGCTGTTGCCAGGACACCGACAGCTGACTTTAATCAGCGGTAGTTGAAGCAGAGGTGTTCTACAGTATTTTTGGTTGAAGGCAGCAGGAAGGGTACATGTACGCTGCCTTCAAAATCCGGCAAAGCAAAGGTATCTTAGCATTTTATACCAATATTTGATTTGGACTTGTCTCGCTGCCACCAAATGCTATCTTAGGAGGCAGGTTTTTTTTCTTTAGTTTCGGACACAGCCACAGTCACTGAATGTGTTATTACACTCATCTGCTAGTAAATAAGCATGTCCTAAATGTAATATTAAAAAGTACCCAATGTATTCTTGAAAAGTTAAGTAAATAGAACACAGGGTGGCTCCAACTACAATAAGTTGATTGTGTAAGAATACAAGTATTCCTGGTGCACACACCATGAGAACACCTTTAGAACACAAGAACACAAGACTAAAGGGCCATACACACCAGGAATGATAACTAAAATGATAATGGGAAAAACAACATTTTGTGTATTGCTCTAGCTAATATGAATGACAACATCCACACTGCATACTATAATGATAATAACATGGAGAACAAAAAAAAAGCCAATCAGTATACATCACGTCACGTATCATATTTATTAACACGAGGAGAGACTTTCCTTATTGTTGGTTAGTGTGGACGCTCATATTGTATTTGTCACAACTGTCTATGTAGTTATTGTTCCTGGACTAGAGGGCCCTTCACTTAGGGAATAGTATGAGCTTATACTGGACTCACCAGACAGCACTGTTGGCCAGGGGCTTCAGGCAGCTGGGGCTGCGGATGAGACGGTCCAGGGTGGACACGATCTGGCCAAACTTGGGCCGCTCACTGCGGTTCTTCTCCCAGCAGTCCAGCATCAGCTGATGCATCACGACTGGGCAGTCCATGGGCGCCGGCAGCCGGTAGCCCTCGTCTATGGCCTTGATAACCTGGGGTGGGACAGAGAAATGGGTGTTTTTAGGGGATACAGTACAGTGGACAAGCAGTGGACAGATATTTACAATGACCACCAAAGTATCTGCAGGCACTCAGTTGTCTAAGAGTCTAAGATGGTTCAGGCGACATCACAACATTTTATAATGAGGTGGACTGCAACGTTTTCATAATATATATATATATATTTGCTGAGAAAAGAAAAGAAAAGTAGAGTAACTTCAAAGTGGCCCTCGCAATCAGACCACTGATGCTTTAGCCCAGAGGAGCCGTGTTTCATTTCAGCTGGTTGGCAGCTGACACGGCCATTAGCGCACCGGATGCAAGTGTTCACATTATGCCGACTGTTCCCTAGCAGGGCTATTCTCGCAGAGATGCAGGGGCCGAGAGTGCTCGTTGAGAAGTGTGGGAGCGAGGTGTGTGTGTGTGTGTGTGTGTGTGTGTGTGTGTGTGTGCGTGTGGTTATTTGGAGATGTAAGGGTGTACTTCTAAAGCCATGTTGATTGAATAAATAAAGCGGCGCCTTCTCTCCAGTGTGCCAAGGCTCTCTCTGTCCCTGTTGTGATGTGAGCGGTCCGCCATCCAGCATCGTCTCGCCAAATCTCTTTCCCGTCAGCCGAGGATGACGGAGAGGAAATAAAAAAAATGATCCTGGCAGTGGAGGCCTCCCAGGGCGGAGATAAATAAATGAGCTGAGCTTCAGATGTGGAAAACATCGTCCAGGATCTCACCACCACAGGGTTTCAAATCCAGGAAAGAGAGAGGGGGGGGGGGGGGGTGAGAGAGAGAAAGAGAGAGAGATGAAGATGAAACTGATAGAGAAGAAGGTGAAGAAGAAGAAGAAGTAGAAAGGAAAAGAATGAAAGTCTTCCTGTGGATAGAAGTCTGGAAGCGTTCACCATCTCCAGATGCGTCTAATCTTTTTACCTTTTTGTGTGAAGTGAAGGAGAGGGATTGTCAAGCACAGACACACACACACACACACACACACACACACACACACACACACACACACACACACACATGTCAGTAATAGAGCTGTCCTGTTGAACTACTCTGTGTGTGTGTGTGTGTGTGTGTGTGTGTGTGTGTGTGTGTGTGTGTGTGTGTGTGTAGCCAAAGCAGTGTTTGAGAGTAAAAAAAAATTGGATCAGTTCATGGCATGAGGTTTCAATCAAATGTGAGAGAGGAGGACATGTGAGGTCTGCAACGGCAATCAATATACAGTACACTGTGCATGTGTGCGCTTCAAGAGAAAAAGGAGGAAATGGGTGAAGGAGAGAGAGAGAGAGAGAGAGAGAGAGAGAGAGAGAGAGAGAGAGAGAGGAGAGAAACGATACCACCTACATATGAGAAGACCTATAGGGAGCACATGCTGTCTTGCTGTGAGTTTCTTATGGATGAGCTAAAGTGGCACACATTAGAGGCGGTTTGTCCATTTGGTTTCTATTTAGGTTGCTTACAGACACGGCGTGCCATTCACAGAGTTCACAGGAATCTAAATCATGTTCTGAAATTTGGCTCAACCTCCATACATATTAAGCAAGACAAGACATCTGTGCTTGATGATAGAGGCATCTATGCATGTTATGACATTGTGTTTGTCTTGTGTGTCGGATTGAAGGGCACGCCTATGTACAGATCCCAACATTCCAAATTGGAAAATTATGGAGACCATAACTTATTGTATGTCTGTAAAGTAGGTATATAAGATTATTTGACTGTGACTGCATAAGTGTGTATGTGTGTGCCTGTGTGTGTTTGTGTGTGTGTGTGTGTGTGTGTGTGTGTGTGTGTGTGTGTGTGTGTGTGTGTGTTTGTGTGTGTCTGTCTGTGTGTGTGTCTGTGCGCGCACATATGTGTACTCACATCTTGGTTGGACATTTCCCAGTATGGCCGCTCTCCGTAAGAGATGACCTCCCACATGACAATGCCGTAGCTCCATACATCACTGGCTGAGGTAAACTTCCTATAGGCAATGGCCTCCGGCGCAGTCCAGCGGATAGGAATCTTACCCCCCTGTGAATAAGATGGACACTTACACTCCCATTCAATTCTATTTCATTTCTAAATATACTTCTATATTCCACTCAGAAGCAGGGAGATGTCTCATCAGGAAATGGCTTAACTTGTCAACAGGAGACATGCACAAGAGCCCCATAACAAGTGACAGGTAGCTGAGATGGTTGTTGACAGGGGAGAGAGCTGTCATTTCAAAAGAAATGATCAGGTGAGAAAAAAAGAAAGAAATCAAAACAATAATTTGGAGATACAGACCCAAATCCACTCAAAATACACAAGAGGGGGGCAATTCCACTGGCAGTGTAAACAGTTTTGTATAACAGGATGGGTGTTATTTCTCTCTCTCCCTCTCTCTCTCTCTCTCTCTCTCTCTCTCTGTGCTATCCCACCTGTGTGGTGAATCAATTCCATATTGGAGGATGATGAGAAGCCGAGAGAATCCTGCCGAGAGGCACATTTTTTTCTAGAGGCAGAAGGCATTTCTTTTTATTATTGCCCCATGTTTCTCTCCCTTTCCCCCTCCCACCAACCTCCATGCCCCCCACAAATACTGCATACC
>NC_055973.1:9511207-9528707 GCF_018492685.1 Alosa sapidissima | reverse complement strand
TCCTCTCACATGGAAACCTGCACACACTCACATATGTGCACCCCCAACACACACTCACACTTATATGAAGATGTATTTAAACAACTATGGTTTAATCGGATGCATGTGCGTTTACGCATTTCAAGCAAAACTCAGCAGCTGGTATCTAAAACTTTTGCTATGCGGTCACTCATGAAGAAATGTCATTCACACACACACATACGTGCACAAACACATTTTCCCTCTCGCTCTGTTGAAGTTTGATTGACAGCTGGGTGGGTATCAAGGGATCAGGAGGTTAGTGACCTCTGACCTCAGCCTGCTGTACGCCACACGCCGGAGCTGTGAGCTGTGAAATTACTCTCATGGATGGGTTATTACCCCTGCCATTATATCATCATATCACACACACACACACACACACACACACACACACACACACACACACACACACACACACACACACACACAGAGATAGCCATGCTCACATAAAGACATATGGAACCATGAAAGACACTGACATAAAATGGACACAGAAATGAAACACATGGGGCCAAGCTCACGGAAACAAATTCAAAGAGCAATGGGCAAAGTAGCAGATACTTATCGCCTAATAAGACATATTACACATACACACACACACACACACACACACACACATCACAGATGTATACTCACATATCCAAATGTATTGATAAATACAAACTACAAACATATTTGACACATTTGTTATATTATCTATTATTTCACTATTGTGTGTCTGTTTGTGTGATTATATGTACGAGTGAATGTGTGTGTGTGTGTGTGTGTTTAGCAAAATCAATGTATAAGCCACGACTAGTAGTTAGTTGGGAAATTAAATTAACATCTACTGTACCCCATCAACCCGCAATTTAGCTGTAGAATGAAAAACATATGGATATAAGTGATCAGAAGAGCTGAGGGTTGTGCAACGATACTATATTTAATTCACCATTCAGTGGTCCGTGTGATCAGTATCATTGTATGAATTCTTTCACTGGCTTGCCTTTGACGTTACATTTGTTTGAAAACTACACCTAATGACCAGCTGGGAAAAAAATCAATGGCGCTCATGGCAGGGTGACACAGAAGTGAAATAGAACTGAGAAACTTGTTGAGAAAAAATGTCAAGAAACTTTCAGCTGAAATTATGAAATATTCACATTCTATTCACATATGAAATTACGAACATTCACAACTGCTGCCTACTAGTTAACACAAGCCATAGTAATAATACAGTATTATCATGTTAATACTGCTAGTTAATTCTCTCTGGATATGCATTTTCTAGCTCCTTTGGGACTGAATGAACTCTGTTAACCTAAATGTTTGCAGAATGAATGAGATTGCCCAATTCATTACTGCATCCACGGGCAGAGACCACACCATCTCTCCTGCCTTTGAAGGGCAGAGGAGAAGACAAACACTCCTATGAGGTAACATTAATCTTAAGCGTTTGGACAAAATAGTGCAGAAAGGCTCGAGCTATTTGCATTTCGCATTAGGGGAGAGGAAGTGTTGAAGGGGATTAATCTTTGTTAAAATGCGTGGAAATTAATATGCATGCTGCTCCTTTAAGAAGAACCAATGACCAATTAGTTTTTTGTAATTAAAATGTATGACCCTTGTATAAATATGCATGACCTTACTCAGGATACACAATTGATCTGCCAGTGGGTGTTACATGTGTGCATATGAGTGTGTGTATGTGTGTGTGTGTGTGTGTGTGTGTGTGTGTGTGTGTGTGTGTGTGTGTGTGTGTGTTCCATTAACAGACATACAAGTTATTTAATTAATTGATCCTGCTATTACCCATAATGACATGTCACTTCCATGCAGATCACATTTTCTCTACACTTTTACCTTCTACACTTTTAACACTTTTTCTTGAATTTCCCCTAGGGATCAATAAAGTATCTATCTATCTATCTATCTATCTATCTATCTATCTATCTATCTATCTACACTGCCTATAGACAAGTTGCTGTGTAGTCTACCTGTCACTGTATGCATACTGCATGTGTGTGTGTGTGTGTGTGTGTGTATATCCATGAGCGTGTACGCTACAACACCTCCATTACATCCATTACAGCAGTGCTCTCATCACTAAGAGCCTGAGATGAATAGAGGGTGTTAATGATGGAGCCCAGCGTCGTGACGGACAGCTGCTGCGAGCCCAACACGCTCGCCGCTACTCGGCAACCCACATCCATTGTGATGCTAATTGCGCCCTGATGAAATAATGAATAGGGACTGACACCATTAGCCCCTTTCTTCTCCCCTCATGGCTGCTAAAAACGCCTCGGTGCTCCCGCCCTGTCAGATTGAGTGGTCGTGGCGCAGGACAGCCGACCGAGAGAATATCTTTAGAAATTTTGATGTGTGAGAGATAACTAATTCTATTGTTTTTATGAGGTGAGGTGCAGAGTAGGTGTGTGTGTGTATGTGTGTGTGTGTGTGTGTGTGTGCGTGCGTGCGTGCGTGCGTGCGTGCGTGCGTGCGTGCGTGCGTGTGTGTGTGTGTGTGTGTGTGTTGCAAAGCCCCTGGTTCATGTTACATATTTACACACATTTAATAGGTATGCGTTTGCACTGCAGTATGTTTGCAGAGCTCACAGTCAGGTCAAATATGGCTCTGGGGGAGACTAAATTGTGTGTGTGCGTGTGTGTGTGTGTGTGTGTGTGTGTGTGTGTGTGTGTGTGTGTGTGTGTGTGTGTGTGTGTGTGTGCATTCATATCTCAAGGTGAGTACCTTTTTCTGTGTTTTTTATGAGTAACTGTGCAGCTTTTCCTCCGTGAGGCATAAATGTTCTGTTCACAAGGTTAGCTCCATCTTTGTTCACGTGTATATTTATACATGAATTTATTGTTAAAACAGCATTGTGTGTGTGTGTGTGTGTGTGTGTGTGTGTGTGTGTGTGTGTGTGTGTGCTGAGGCCACTCACATCTGGTGACCACTCCCTCCAGGCGTATGATGTTAGGGTGGTCAAACTGGCCCATGATGCTGGCCTCGCTCAGGAAGTCGCGTCTCTGCTGCTCCGTGTAGCCGGCCTTCAGGCTCTTAATGGCCACGTGGATCTCCCTCTTGCTGGGCAGACGCAAGCGCCCGCTGCACACCTCCCCAAACTCTCCTGCACACACACACACGCACGCACACACGCATGCACGCACGCACGCACGCACGCACGCACACACACACACACACACACACACACACACACACACACACACACACACACGCACAAAGCAAACAGAAGGGAGTTTTTAGATAAGCGCATATACACATATGATATGAACAAAAACACACACAAGTTTATCTCCACACTCAAACTCACTCATACACAACAGACATATTAGGTGAAGTTTCACATATCAAAGCCCCATTCACCCAACCACACACACATGCACAGCTACCCAAGAATGTCTGCACATACAGTATGTGTCTCTCTCGAATACACACAAACACACACACACACACACACACACACACACACACACACACACACACACACACATACACGATATGAATGATAAAATTAATCCGAGTCCTGAGGATTTTTTGATAGGTAGCATTAGGTGTGACAGCTTAAGTCTGGATTAAAGCTCTTCAGGACTGTGGCTTTCTTGGAAGGCACCTGGCCTTTCATGCTGTGGGACAATCTATCCTGCTTTGGTACCAACTAAACCACTACCTTGTGCTTTATTTATTCAACATTCATTTAACCTCAGTTACAAAGTGCCACATCGGTGCTTTGATGAAGATCTTCCATAAAGGAGTAGATGTTTAGACCTAGAATTTTCTGAAAATGTTTGTCAAAATGGAAAAAGTGTGAGGGATAGATTTGCTAGTTAGCCCATTGCATTGCATTACTTTACTAGTATTACTTTTACTATTCATGATCAGGGTTTGGCAGCACACAAATAAGGTTCAGGGAACATCAGCAAAAAAAGCCCTTACCTGCTCCAATCACTCTCTCAATGCGGATGTTGGACACATCAATCTCCTGGGCAAAATCTCGGACAGCCTGGTTGGGATCCTCATATGTGTGTGGGTGGATGTAGGTCCGGCTGCCTGGCAGGTTGACTGTGGAGAAATATCAAGTCGGCAAGAAAAAAAAAAAAAAAAAGAAGGCAATCAACATCTGTTTTTTTTCCATCATTTATTTATTTTTTTTCTTTTTAATTTGGGTAGTTTCCATCATTCATTAGTGTTGTCATCCATTTCCCCAAAGGAGGCTGCCACCACATTTTCAACCTCATTAGGCCCCTGCGTTTGGCAGGCGCGAGAGGTGCCATTAGAGCAAACACACATTAGGCAACTTGAGTGCCGGCCGGGCGTCATTTGTCACACCGCGGCAAACACAGTCGTTGCCCTTAGTGTGCACATCCCCGATCACTTTAAAGTGACAAATTGGTACAGGGGCCAGCTTTCGCGGGGGCAAAAACACATGCACGACAACTGGAGCTTTTTGTCACACCATCAAACATGTTACTAAGAGGTATTCCTTCCCCACATGCCTCAGACATCTCACTCAGAGAGGCAGAGATTTATATTTGAGGTGAGCTATTTGAACGAGGTTCAAGTGGTCATTTATGTAGACTGGGGACTTTATAAGTTACTGAATAATGTATTTGGGTATATAGATAACATACTATAGTGTGTGTATAGGTGCCTATGTTACTGCTGATACTGATACAGATACTGTAGCTGTGTACTCTCTGTCACATTTCAAACATCTTGTAGTCTGCACTGAGTCACTGTGTATTAGAGTTTGTGAGAAAGAGAGAGCGCAAGAGAGTTTGTGTGTGTGCCTGTGTGTGTGCCAAGTGTCCTGTACCTCTGCCATGTTGGAACTGCATCTTCTCCTCCTCTGGGTCCTGCTTGGCCTTTATGTAGCCACAGTGTCTGCAACAAAACACATACCAAAGCCCATGGTCAGTCAAAGCAATCTCCTCTCCAATAAACATAGATATCTTCCAGGTTTGCAGCCCAGTTGGATAAAAAATGGTATATTCAGGACTCTACTCAGCAGGATTAGCCTCAGAACCACATCTGTAGAGTCCAGTCTTTGGGTAAGCTCCCGGGGTCTTAACTCCTGCCTGGAGTAATACCGTGAGGCACAGTGACCCGGGATAAAACAGGGTAACACGGTTAAACAGCACTGTCAGATTAAGCCCTGCAGCACCAAAGGCTCAAGGGGAGAGTTTCAGAGAGGAGGAGGAGGATGAGGAGGGAAATGAGATGACTTATACGAGAGCTGCAGATGGACAGGTTACAGGAGCTGGAGATGGAGGCTTTTGCAGACAGTGTAGTCTGGAGAGGAAAGACAAAATAGAGAGGATCCAGAGAGTGGTGATAGCAAGCACGGTTGAGGCCAGACAGCAGTAAAAAAAAACTGACCTACTCTTCTTCCTCTCCATTTACAGGCATCACATCATATCCAACGGTTTAATTTACACTCTCCAGCTTTATTAAAGTCTGTGACTGTCAGCCTGAGCACTCTCTTGAGTTGATTTAACACTTACAAATAGACTTGGCTCCCCCTTCCCTCTCATCCCTTCTCTCTCTCTCTCTCTCTCTCTCTCTCTCTCTCTCTCTCTCTCTCCCTCCCTCTATCTCTCTCTCTCTCTCTCTCAAACACACACAGACACACACACACACACACACACACACATACAGTCACTCACACACACACACACACACACGCACACACACACACACACACACACACACACACACACACACACACACACACACCAGACGGAGCAGCTGCTCCTGAGGGCAGTGATCCCGGTCACCTCCAGGTCTCCCCTCAGAGCCAGATCCCTCCACAGACACAGACCAGGGTGTCTCCCAAGGAGCCCCGGAGGACCGTGAATAGAGCACGGCCGTTAGATCATGAATACGTGAACAGCCCGGAGAGAAAGGGGCGAGCACAGAAGACGGCTCTTTACGGCCGGTCACGGTGTTCATTATGTTCCTAATCCGGCCCTGTGACGCTAGTCGTCTCCTTCCGTCCGTATCAACCTTCGGCAGAGACCCGTGGACACGCAAGATCACTCACAGCGGAGTGTAAGCAAAAGAGTGAAGGGAACATGCTAGAAAATAAACCATGGGGCTGCCAAGCCATATAATCCTCCTCCCATCTGTTAAGGGATACCAGGAAAAGGTATGCGGATGGTGGTAGCCAGAAACAGCGAAAAGCTGAGCTCGGAGAGACAAAGGTAAGGCTCGACTGATCTGGGAGCAGATGTTCATGGAGAAGCCTATCCACTCCCGTGGGAGCAGGGCTCAATAAACCTACACCATGAAGTGGAAAATGTGCTGCTGAATATTAATGCCAAGTGCACTTTTTTAATGAGACAATTTTTAACTCACAATGAGAGGGAGAAGGAAATGGCATTTTTCGTACTTTGTTTGTTTGGCATTAGTGCACACACTGGGCCACCACGGGTCTCCTTGCATGCAACCAGATGCACAAACGCTTAGGTATTCACTCAAATGGCAGAGCACTGACAGGAACCGTCCGCCAGATAATAGTTAAATAATCACAAAAAAATAACCAAATTACTAAATTCCAAAGTCCAATCACCAGATTCTGAAGTGATTATTGCAGCTGCAGTAAAATAAACTGCCTCCACTGCATACATATATTGTATTCATATTCTTAAAATACGTAAAACAAATATATCCAAAACTATACAAAAAAGAGTATTTGAGAATGAGACAATTGATTCAGCTGCCGTTGTAGACCTATGCTAACCCATCAGCAGCTGCCGCAGGGGAAAGGCCTATTATAATCACTCCAGTTTACATTCAGTCAGTAATTGACCGGACCTCTGACCACTGACTTAACATCCCAGATCAATATGGGGGAGTTCCATCTCCGGGGGCCTTCATGGGGTGCTGTCAGCTGTCCCTGCCCACTAATAACAGCCTGGGGGGTGGGATGAGGCCGGACCAGAGTAACTGGCCTGGAGGAACCGGTAGCTGAAACAGAACCCAGCCAGCAGGGGGTTAGCGAGTCTAGCGAGCTAGCTACGAGACTGTGCTCCAGGGGGTCTGTAGATGCTAACTGCTCAGACAGGAGTGGGGGCTTCAGAAACAAGCAATTTTAAAGAAGAACTCTAATGGAAAACTCTGCTGGTTAACACTCTCCCTTTCTAGGGGATACTACAAACGCAGGGGCCAAAGGTCTGCCTGAGGCAAGTGTATGGCCTGGGAGGAAATAGACAGAGGGCTATGAGAGAGGGTTTAGTAGGCACTGTCGGGACCTACTTAGGGACTATTGAGGGGCTGTAGAAACAAACACATAGAGCAGGACTCTGGCGAAGGGCTTTATTAACTGACTGCTGGGATTGGGGAAGTGTTCTATTCATCCTACTAATCCTGTTGATTCTTGACACAGCTGGGTGGGTGCTTTAGGGGAGGGGACCCCTTCTGGTGTGTGTGTGTGTGTGTGTGTGTGTGTGTGTGTGTGTGTGTGTGTGTTTGTGTGTGTGTGTGTGTGTGTGTGTGTGTGTGTGTGTGTGTGTGTGTGTGTGAAAGGGAGGGGGGTTAAAGTAAGGGGTGATTTTAATGAGGAGAGAGGATGAGCGTGGGTCACGAGGGGAAGGTGGGGATGGGGGGTATCCACCTGTTTACTAGAGACCCCCACAACCTCTGTCAAACACCCCCAGATTTGCCCGCAGGCAAGCAGGCATCTGGGTACCCATCCCTAACACACATAGAACCCCATCCCCCAACACAGACACACACACACACACAGACACACACAAACACACACAGACACACACACACACACACACAGACACACACAAACACACACACACACACACACACACAAACACACACACACACACACAGACACACATACACACACACACACACACACACACACAGACACACACACACACACACACACACACACACACACACACACACACACACACACACACACACACACACACAGACACACACACGTGTCCCCATGTGGTCACAACGTGCTCTATTAAGCAGAACATGCTTACACAGGGGGACGCAATCTGGGGATCAGGAGAGCAGAGCGCGTGAGTGGCTATGTGTTTGGTGGCGGGGGGTTTCTGATAGAAGCATGTGGTAATCAGACAGAGGGGGAGGGAGAGAGAGAGAGAGAGAGAGAGAGAGAGAGAGAGAGAGAGAGAGAGAGAGAGAGAGAGAGAGAGAGAGATCAACACCCCCACCCTTCCCTCAGCTGCCAACCCACTCTGCCTCTCTCGCTCTGATCTCCCCTCCTATCCCACCCCCACCCTCACCCCTCGGCCCCTGAGGTGTTACATGCTGAACCCTCCCCCTGCACCTGCTACTCCCCTGCTCCTGCGCGCTGATGAAATACTTCCCCCGTCACGGTGTGGGGGTCTGGTGGGGATTGTTCAAAGAGGGATGCTGAAATCATACTGATTTAAATACATTCAAATAAACTCCATGTTGATATACCAGCACCTTATTTCGATAGCCTTAAAAACAAGTCCTCATTTGTACACATGAGAGCAGAAATGATATATACATATACATACATCTCTCCATACCATCCTCAATTCAGGCTATACAGCTTCATACCAGGCTTCTGGTACAGTATGTGATATTGTTTCCCTGTACTATGTAAAGACTATTTGTTTCAAATTTACATCTTTTTTATCATGCAGTCGGTGCATTGTGGCACACTCCCTGCTGTGCTCTGTCACTATCTGCAGGTGTTAAATCCTGCTGTGTTCGTGCACTGATTCTGCTGACATTGTGCGTTACTTCTCCTCTTCTCCCCAATGCAGCTCTGTTCATTCCTTCTCTGTGTGTGGTGCTAAACAGAAACTCAATACTTTTCTTTGACAGCGGAAAGTGTCTGTGTGTGTGTGTGTGTGTGTGTGTGTGTGTGTGTGTGTGTGTGTGTGTGTGTGTGTGTGTGTGTGTGAGAGAGAGAGAGAGAGAGAGGGGGAGTGAGAGAGTGTGTGTGTGTGTGTGTGTGTGTGTTTGTGTGTGTATCTACGCTTGCATACGTGTGCAGGCCCACGTGCATGCGTCTGCTTTTTTTCAAACGAGTCCCAGTATGAGGGAACCGGTGGGGGGCATCTCTCCTCTGCGAAACTGCTGACGCAGAGTGTACATCTTCAACCTTGAAGGAAAAAAAAACCCAAACTCCAACTTCCTCCCCACCATGAACACACACACACACACACACACACACACACACACACAGAATCCCAACTTCTGACAAACACCCCCAATAGAGCTGCAGTCCCAGCACAACTCACAGCGGGTCCACAGAAACTCAGAACTGTATCCAAAATTACATGGCTCTTCTTCCTAGAACTCTGCAGGCGTTGGGAAATTCTAGTCAACATTTCAGGACCCTTAATGTTGTGATAAAAATATATGCACACAATCTGGAAAAGTATTTGACTCAAAGTTTTTCCTTAACCAAGTTTTGTTGACGTCACTTGTCCCTCACTCTGTGGGTAGGGTAGATAGCAAACTATGCATAAGCACACTTGGGACTTATAGACAGGAGTCTGGGTTTTTATCCCCCATTAATTATACCCACGGAGAACTACAGTCTGGAGTATTTTTTTAAAAAGTCAGACATACACTACCTCTCTGTGTCTGTGAAGGAGCCAGTCTTTTAATTAGTCTACTCTAACAAGGTCTATCAATCATTCAAGACCAGAGTCAAGGGCCTTTATTGCACATATGGGATTAAAAAGGCCTTTGACCATTTTGAATTGGATGCTTTTGCATGAGGAAACATTCTTGCCTGACATTTTCAAGTGAAGATGCCCAAATCTATGTTAGCATAAGTAGAGGTCTGAACGGCTTTTTCTCTTCTGATGACACAATCTAGAAAATCATCAAGGTCATGACAGTTCTTTTGTGCCTCTCAGGACATTTAAGCACTCAAACACACATCGAGCAGGGCCCTGAGCTTTTCCAGAGATACAGGAACCCAGGGCCTTTATTAATACAAGAACAATATGATAGGCCTCCAGCAAAAGAGCATACATGAGGTAAGGCATACATATACAGTGTGTGTGTGTGTGTGTGTGTGTGTGTGTATGTGTGTGTGTGTGTGTGTGTTTGTGTGTGTGTGTGTGTGTGTGTGTGTGTGTGTATTTGTTCTCATGTGTGCATCTGTGTGCATTTTCTCAGTGACAAGGACACAACCCTGCAGCACGGTCAGCAGTAACTGCTGGTGTTGACTGTCCTTGTATGGCATCGTTCATGTTTTTTTTAATGAGGCAGGAGTGCAAGGTCTCCAGGCAGTGATGCCATCCCTTTTATTAATGTGATTCTCTTAAGGCAATGCTAGCAGGGTCTCTTCATTACTTTCATGCTACACCCTCTTGCACTCGCAAGTCAAGAGATCAAAACATTAATTAAGATATCTCTGTTTCACCTACTTGCTCAGATCAGATTTATCGTTTCTCAGAAATTCTCTGAAATCTCAAATACAGCCTTGCTCATAGTCACAGAAGGTGCCGGAAGTGAAATAAATGCATGATTCACTGATGATCAGCATTCATCATCATGCCATCTCACCCTTCCAGGCAGCAAATTCATGAGAAAGGAACTTTAAATGTTTTAAATGCTTAGGATCTCATTTCAAAATGAGCTTTCCAAGGTCTCCAGCACAAGTGACAAAGATAAACAACTCATTATCTATTAGCTCAAAGAAAGATACACACAAATTACCTCCAACAATTAGGAGAAAGCATCATCCACTGGTAAAAAGTACATGTGTTAGGCTATCAGGACTTTTCAGTACTACTTTTTTTAAAGCCTGCATCTATAAAACATCTCAAGCGCGCTCCAAATTCAGTAGAATTAATTACTCCTATAAATATGTAATAGTGTCGTACAGCAATAACCATGATTTATCAGATGGTCCACACATCACTTCTAGCGATAGCTTTTAATGCATTATTTACAGGTTTTGGGCTTACAACAGCTTTTTAAATGGCTATAAGTTACACTCCCTATGGTGGTCCTGTTCGGCAATGAGTATAGCAATCTATGCAATATTTATGATAGCTGTATCGAGCACAAGGTGTTTTTTTTCCAACAAACGAGACTTACTGTACCTGGAACTGGCCTACTGAAGATGTGAAAGGCTGTGTTTAAATGGGATTAATGGTTTGGATGAGCTGATCCCTTTCCTCTTTGCTTTCATACAAGACTAATACATACTCCTGGAGGAGTTTCTGATGAGGAGCCACTGAATAAGTCTGCTGTCTCTGTTAGATAACAACAACATAAGAGGAGACAGAAAAGAAAATGGAGCAAGAAAACGAGCAAGGAAGAGAGAGAATGAGAGAGAGAGAGAGAGACAGAAACGAAAGGATAGAGAACAAAGATGTCTCTGGAGAATGATGCATCTTTAACCTCTGTCGTTCCCCTCTGATGGGACGATGAGAAATGGATTTACCGGCTTTTGGGTAATTATAAAAGAGGGAAGGGATGAGGCCCTGGGAGTCATAAATCTCCATCCCTATGAGGGGGCGAGGTGTTTTAAAAACCTGGAGTCAGCATTCATTACGCTAATTGAAATAGGAGGAAAAATGACTCTCTCGATGTGTGTGAGTGAGAGCATGAGTGAGTGAATGAGTGTGTATGTGTGTGTGTGTGTGTGTGTGTGTGTATGTGTGAGTGTTCATGTGGGTGATACATTTTAAAGCTCAATCCTGCTGAAAACTCTTTACACAAACTCACACACTACACACTCAGTTTTTAATCTTAACACTTGCAGGAGGCCTACTGACACTTCTTGCCTCGGCACCTAGTGTTAAAATCATTACAGAAGGACCTGCATATGCCCTACACCCCCTATACCCCAGACCGTGTGATGGCACAACCTGCTATCTGTCAAAGCTCCATGTACGTCAATAATGACTGACTCTAGAACAGTTTTTATACCACAAAGGAGACTTATGATGAAAAGCTGGACTGTAAGATATCATGGCTACTGAGACATGAGACAAGTGAGCAGCTATCTGAGTGTTTGGGTATTGTCAGCATTGACAGTATGTATGTCAATGCTGACAGTATGTTTGTATTCTTCAGCAGACACTACCAGTATTCATCAGTAAGACCAACCCATGAAAATCCTTTATCTGTCCAACTGTATTCCAAGCCCTGGAGGACAGCTTAGTGCCCCCTGGTCACTCCTGATCGTTATGGTGAGGCTGAAATGGAACAGCTTTTATGAGCCTTCTGGACCGCATCGGTTTACTGAGCTGCTGGTGTCGGTTCATCCATGCCCATAATTGTTGGGATGAGACATAGAGTCTATATGGCTAAATCAAGATAAAGTAGCAGAGCTAAGCAATCACACACACACACACACATATATGCATATTCATGAGCACATCGAACCTGTTTGTATAAAACATTTCAAATAGATTATCCACAGTTTTTTTTTTTTTAATATATGCATCTTCCAGTCAGACACGTGTTTTTACACTTTCCTTTTCTCTATAGAAGAGACACTGAATCCTGGTAATTCAAACTTAAACACTTCAACTGGTGCTTGAGTAGGATCCAGCCCCAAATACATGGAAATTGAGTGAAATTACTTCATTACTGCGAGTGTGAATTCTTTGGCCCTAATCTGCTTTTAAGACTTGCAAATGATGCACTTCTACAGGCTGATTACCACACACCTGTGAGTGCAGCCTCGTGGCGGCATTTGGCAAACCTGCTGGGACCGAGCGCGGTAACCGCGTAGGGTAGCCAGCCTAATTAGCGCAACACTGCCATATTTTTAATTGCTTCTCCAAGAAAATAAGAAAAAAAGATGGAGGGACGGCGCGGAGAAGAGGGAAAAAGGTAGCGTGACGAGTGGACCGCCATCTGTTGATATCGTCACAGTCCAATCATGAGCGCCTACCTGGAGTGCTGGCCAAGTTGGCCAGCAGGGTCCAGCACATGTTCAGGAACGCGACATGAACATTGCACCGCCAAGCTCCATTTCCAATGGCTATTTGAGCTGCTTTCTCTCTGTTCTGGTCTCCCATTTTGGTCTGTCGATTGCTCCCCATGCTCCCATCAAGGCCTGACATTGCATGCCATGCTGACACATTACCTCTCACAGATATTACTGGAAATCAGTGTCTAAGGCAGTGGTGGGCAAACTGTGGCTCGCCCCCCGAGCATTTAATTGGGTTATCAGGGTGCTCGCTATTTTTTTCCTGCGATAGATGACATTGGTTAGCTTTACTGCAAACTGCTTTTCACTCTCCTTAGAGAACGTTTACACTGTCAACGTCAAAACATCGTGTTAAATAGAGATACTCTTAGTTATCTCCTTTGCAGCAGATCTAACTTGAACGTTATGCTACTCCATTTAATTGGGAATGCGTCTGCGCTCACGAGAGGGGGAGAGAGCGGCAGGTTCCAGCTGGCTTGTCATTGTTGATGATTGATATCTCCTTCTTATAAGAACCTTTTAAAAGGACATCATGAAGGCAACAGTAGTTCCCACTACTGACCATTTAAAAACTGTGAGAGGGCACAGACATAGGTACAGCACTAGCTATAGCGGAGCGGAGCTGGCAGATCATTGAGAACTAAACGTGAAATATTCTTAAAGCGGCAGTGCACAATTTATACATGTGTTAAACAGCATCAAAATGATAGGGTAAAAAAATGTATTTTTGTGTATTTGTGTATTTTTGGGTGACGGGGATGGGGGGCAATTTTCAAAACCCAATGTGGCCATTGAGCCAAAAGGTTTGCCCACCCCTGGTCTAAGGAGATGGCATTGCAGCTGACCTCAGTGGTGAAGTCAACTGACAAGGGAGTTCTATCGGACCAACAGACCAACAGACCATCTCAGTTATAAAATTCTGCTATAACGTTAAGTACAACCAGTGGTCCAGAGTGCTAACCAGCCGTGGCCCACTGGTTAGCACTCTGGACTTGTAACCGGAGGGTTGCCAGTTCGAGCCCCGACCAGTGGGCCGCGGCTGAAGTGCCCTTGAGCAAGGCACTGCTCACCCTCACTGCTCCCCGAGCGCCGCCGTTGTAGCAGGCAGCTCACTGCGCCGGGATTAGTGTGTGCTTCACCTCACTGTGTGTACACTGTGTGCTGTTTGTGTTTCACTAATTCACCGATGGGGTTAAATGCAGAGACCAAATTTCCCTCACGGGATCAAAAAATATACTATACTATATATACTATACATACAGTGTGTTTCACCAAAACATGTGGATTCACACACCAAAACATGTGGATTCAGAGCATTCATTCACTACAGCAACTAATAGTGCAATGATAATACATCAGCCTCTGGCAGATTTAGATTAGGACTGAAGCCAACATGGAATAGAAATACTGTGTGTATTAAAATAAATGGAATGCAAGGCAAAGCCAACCCTGCTAGGTCCTACAATCATTAAAATGTTGGCATTTGAGCATGGAGTTGTTTATTAAACAGTTTATCCTGTGTGTGTATGCATGGGTTGTTTTGGTTTGGAGGCATTAATAGTACCTGAAGTTTATTTGAATCATGTATTTTGCAGGTGTGTGAAAACCATCAACATGTCAATTATTGTTTGTTGTTCAGTCATCAAAGTCCAGAGGACTCTCTGGGCAAGTGTGTAGACTTCAAAACTGAGGCAATTCAAGTGTAGAGAGCAGTAAAAGTAGAGTCAAGTAGAATAGTCAAACTGTAGAGAGCCTGTGTGAGACCAGAGCAAAGACTTATACGCTTGACATGCAGAGTATAGAAGTGACTTTTTTTCCCCACGCAGAAGCTTGTAGAACGCAGGAATCTGGAATCAATGACCTAGAACTGTCAATTCCAGTACTCTGTAGTCTGAGGGCACCATTTCCTTCATCGCCAGCTCACACTTATAGGCCACCAACACACACACACACACACATACAGTACACACACACACATACAGTACACATACACACAAACACACACACACACACACACCAGCAAGCCAATGGTTGACTGGAGACAAAGCCGGTTGGAGCTGGGTGGTGTTGGTGAGCAGTGCCACAGGACTGCATCTGATTAAATTGTTTACATTTGCCCTCTCTATGATGTCCCTAGCTTCCTCTCTATATTCAGAACGCATCAGAGGGAATTAGCATTGACAGGACCCACATTGCATTCCAAAGAGGAAAGGGGTATTTTCATTAAACATACAAATACAGGGCGGAGGGTTTGTGCATTCATTTTCTGCAATGAATGCTCTGTTTAAAAAATACATGGAATAATAAAGAATGTAGAATGTATTAAATTAAACAAAATATCCCTTGGCTAAACACAGGATCTATTCTTGGAGTTTAATTGTGGAAATGTATGGCAGATACACAGACATAGACGCAGTAGCCTACATCACAGAAGCAGAATCATCACATCAACCTGTACCAGACCTATAGAGACAGCTAATGTAATGACCACTAATGTAGCTAAAGTAGCTGATGTTAAGTCTTCTGTTCAAACAATGAGCTGATGCCTAAGACTCTAAAGCCGTTGAGGGCTTGCCAGTAATACGGCTTTACTCTCTGTAGCACCTTTTTTCTATGTCCACCTCTTCGTTCGTGCCCCTTCTTCATCATCTGCTTCCATCAAGTGACCTCTCGTTCTTTTACCCTGCATGCTGCTCTTCCACTTCCTCACGCTCTTTCAAGCTGCTTTTCTTTTTCTGCTTTCGAGTGTTGCGCTTTCATCTTGTGAAAGAACAGAAAGATAACTACTCCCCAAGGGTCTCTGGCGGGATCCATTGTGTGCGGTTTCACCCAGACACGCCTCCATGCCCATGTAAATGCGTACAAACACAAATACACAAATACACAAATACATACACACACACACACATGCACAAACACAGACAGACAGACACACACACACACAAACACACAGACACACACGCACAAACACACACACACCCACACACACACACACACACACACACACACACACACACACACACACACACACACACATAAACACAAATATACACACACACACACACACGCACACACACACACACACACACAAAATCATCCCTCCCATTGCATTTCATTCTCCATGTTTCACATCCTCCCTGTGAGCTCAGCGTCTAAATAAATTATGAGACGGTATTGGCTGCGTTGCGAACCTCTGGTTCCAATGTGCTGCCGCTATCATTACATCGCCCCCCCCACCTCACCATCTGATGCCTCGCGTCAGCTTTTTTTCCTAAGTGCCCTTGTTGGGGTTAATTAGATGGAGAGGAAATTGTTTTATTGACGAAGGCACATCATTCAGCCCCCAAACGACCTACATAACTACTCATCGCCACCGAGCACCTCCGCAACTCCCACAATCCATAAATGCTGAGCACGGAGGTAACCACTGGTCAAACGCTCTGTATTTGCCCTGATCTGAGCTTGTTTAAGGCTCAGGAACACAAGGCGATCATTAGCCCACTGACACATTATCAGTAAAGGGCAGGGGAAAGTGGTCACCCAAGCCATCCCTCCTATCCTCAGATGCTAAAGAGACTTCCACTTACCTTCCACTCACAACGAAGCATGCTACCAACAGGACCAGCAACACGATGCCCCCCGCGACGGACGCAGCCAGGATGGTGGACTGGTTGGGGTCTCCAACGGCCAGCATGTCTGTCACAGGGCACAGAAGAGGAGTCACTTTCATGAACTTCCCATTACAGTATACAAGCACTTGGAATCATTGGAGTCTATTGTAACTGTAATGACACTATTGAAATCAATTGTGCCAACAACAAATTATATAATCAGCTGTGGTATATACAGTCAATAGCTCCAATCCAATCAAACTAGACAAAGATTTTTTTCCAGCTTTCTTTTTTTATTGACAGTCCAAAAAGCAGAATGTGTTTAGAAATAGATTGCAGGGAAATCAGTGGGAAGCCTTTGGTGAGAAAGAAAACTAGCACAAAGAGAGCAAGACGAGAAAACCTATATGTTTACAACTTCAAACAAACCACAAATAGATCAGTGGTGGGTTGACAATTCAGGCAGAAACGTGCCTCTATCTCTCTCTCCCTACCTCCTTGGAGGCTAGTTGAGCTCCCTCCAAAGATAAAAGCCTGTACTATTAAAGCTTTACAGTGCTTAGAATGTGCACGGCTTGGCCCTGAGATCAAATCAACTGTCTTGAGGTATCACGCCTCCAGAAAATAAACAGCTTTTTAATAGGGGAGGAAAACTGTTGAAAACCCAATCAGATGGCCTCTTGAAAGCCTGAACAAAACAAAAACAAAAGCTTGTAAATCCGAGGGAATTGAGCGGCATGAAAGCAAATCCTTCCCGAGGGCTTATTATTGTTCGTCTGTCGTGTGTGGGAGACAATGGAGCAGAGAGGAGCACCACACTCGGCATTAATTGTGTGGTCGTGCGCTCGTTTGAAGTGATCTACCTGTGAGGGGAGACAGAAAGAGGGATAGAGAGAAAGAGAGAGAAGGATAGAGAAAGAAGGGGTAGAGAAGG